>NC_062189.1:527500-645000 GCF_912470025.1 Vespa velutina | reverse complement strand
CGTAAGTACATACGAATCAATCGGTTCACAAGCTCACAGAACAGAGTTTGATTCCTACAGAACGAAGGAGTTACGAGATAGATAAAGAGAGAGAGAGAGAGAGAGAGAGAGAGAGAGAGAGAAAGACAATGGAGTGGTTCGGAAAAGAAAAAAAAAATTAAAAAACAAGAAAATAAAGGGAAGAAAAAAAGAAATTTATATATATATATATATATATATATATATATATATATATATATAAAGAAAAAGAAATGAATGTCGGTGTATGTACGTCTGATTAAAAGTTTTCGACGAGAGACCGAGAGAAAAGAAGAAAGATAAATCGGAATCGTTAAGTTGGACCTACCGGGCGAATACACGTTAGATTCGATAAATCGAAACCGATTCGCACGAATATGCTTAGGACTCGACTCTTAAGATGTGGACTTTTAACGAGAGCCAAACTCCTCGCCCAAGCATCGTTATTCGTTAAAAGCGAAACGATCTCTCTCTCTCTCTCTCTCTCTCTCTCTCTCTCTCTCTCTCTATCTATCTCATCCGGTATCTCTACTATCAAATCCATCCCGTCTATACCTTCTCATCTAGCATCTTTTTTTCGTGGAAATTTGAAAGGGAGTCATCGATTGGAATGTCGACTCTTTTGGCTAAGTTTAAAAAAAAAAGAAGAAAAAAAAGTGGGAGGGGGGAGGTGACAGGAACGAGTGGGTGGAGGAATGGGCGAGGGATGAGGAGGATGAGCCGAATAGGAGGGGAGAGGAGGAAGGAAAGAAAGAGAGAAGAAAAGGAAGGAAAAGAGGTCGTCTCTATAAAGCGATCGGAGGATCGGCTTCTATCTTGTTCGTTTTTTCGCGCGATATCTCTCTCTCTCTCTCTCTCTCTCTCTCTCTCTCTCTCTTGCTCTAAGTGTATTAGACTCGCGTTTCGGATCGTCGGATCGGCGAAGAAGGTGGAGGTCGGTTTTGAAGGGTGCGAGAGGGTGGTCCGAGGGCGCGGGCCTGTACCCCGCTAATGGCACCCTCGGGGTATTCCCGGAGAACCCTCTCGTATTTATTATTTAGCGAGGATGCTGTGAAGAGGGAGAGAAGAAAAGAGAGAGAAAGAGAAAGAGAGAGAGAGAGAGAGAGAGAGAGAGAATTACGTGGAAGGACGAAGAATGAGAGAGCGAACAAATAATCGTCGACTGGAAGCTTAGAAAAGAGAGAAAAAGAGAGAGAGAGAGAGAGGGCAGCCCTTTTCACCCTTCCTCTCCTATCCAGCCCATCCACACACACACACATACACACACACCTATCTTATCTCTTCACATCGCTCCCTTCGCCAAACCACGAGGATTTATCCGCAAACATCACACATAGAACTCGGACTTCCGACGTAACGTACACGATTCTTGGCAAAGGTAACCGCGGAGAAAAAAAAAAGAAAAAAAAAAAAACAAAGGATCGAGCTTTCTCGTAAGGCGCAAACTAACCGGAGAACGAGAAAATTCGTCAAGTTGCTACGACGTACCTTTTTTCCTTTCTTTGTTCTTTTTTTTTTTTTGTTTGTTTGTTTTCTTCTTCTTCTTGTTTTTTTACGTAAATTCCGTTTTGAAATCAACTGGAAGAATGGAAGAATCTTGAAAATATATTCGTACGTAGGAATAAAATCATCGAACGGTTCGGATTTTCCGTTTGGTCCGTACAAATAAAGAAACAAAAAGAAAAAAGGAAAAGAAAAAAAAAGAGAGAGAGAGAGAGAGAGAGAGACGTTGACGGAAATGGTGGTGAAAGGAAAAGAGAGAAAGAGAAAGAGAGAGAAAATTAAAGTTAGAGTTAGAGGTGGAGAGGTTAAGCCGGGAAATCGAAAACGATTGTCGCTCGTGCCCGTTCGAAAAGGGCTCGCGCGCGCAATTTGCGCGTCAGGGAAATGCATGCTTCGCTGGCAGCAGCTGCGAAACGTTATTGATACTACATTTCTCCCGATTTGACGAATTGCCGTACTGGACTAATGGTCCGAATACGAAAGCCTGAGCCAACGGCTGCTTTCTGGCCGTAGCTCTGCTTCCGAAAGAGAGAGAGAGAGAGAGAGAGAGAGAGAGAGAGAGAGAGAGATAGAGAGAAAAAGAGGTTAGGATAGCTAAAATTGTTGAGCCCGTCGTGAATGTATATATATATATATATATATATATATATATACATATATATATCTTGCTCATAACTCTTCGACAAGAGCGTTGCCTTCGAGAACGTCCAGTTGGTACGAAAAAAGAAAAACAGTAAAGAAAGGACAAAAAAAAGGAACAAAAAACCCCCATAAAGAAAAATAGAAGAATAAGAAGGAAGAGGAAGAGGAAGAGGAGGAGGAGGAGGAGGAGGAGGAGGAGGAGGAGGAGGAGGAGGAGGAGGAGGTGGAGGTGGAAGAGAGAAATGGAAAAATATGTATGTACCGGAGAAAAGAAATGAAACGAGGAAACGAACGATCGAATTTATTGGAGAACAATCGTACGTAAGGAAAAAAGAAAAAAGGAAGGATGGAAGAAAAAAACGAGAAAAGAAGAAAAAAAAAAAAAAAAGAAAATAGGGGAAACAAATAGAGAAGAGAAAAATATGCGAATTTATAATTACGTCATGCACGACACCTATACGTACCAAATAGAAATTAGAGACGGCGCCACCGACCACCTGTTGTTCGCCGTTTTAACGAGATTCTATAAAAAAAAAAAAAAAAAAAAATATATATATATATATACATATATACATATATACACAAGCACATATGTGTGTGTACATATAATATGACAATAATAATAATAATAATAATAATAATAATAATAACAATAATAACGATAATAATAACAATATTAATATTAATAATAGAGTGACTGCATCGGGAAAGCATTTACGAATTATACGATTTCATACGTACGTACATATATACATATATATATATATATATAAATGTATGTATATAAAAAATTTTAATTGAAGAAAAGAGATAAACTATTTTGTCAATGGGGCAAGAGCAAGAGCGTAAGCCAACATTACTGACGTAACAGTGTACTATTGACTTGTGTGCTATCGGCTTATGTACCATCACCTTGTGTACTATTACCTCGTGTACTATTGCAGTATACAGGATCGAGCTTACCCGCACACAAACAGACCCTCCATATTCGTGTTTGTCCACGATCTCTCTCTCTCTCTCTCTCTCTCTCTCTCTCTCTCTCTCTCTCCCTCTCTCTCCCTCTCTGACTCCCTCTCTACGAACGAGAAATCAAAGCACTCCACTCAAATCGTTCAAATGTGTGTATCACATTACCGAATTGTTGAAATCGACTTTGTCCGCGTACATTTATCAGATCGTAAAAGGAAAATGATAAATTTGTTCAATCGTAAGTTTAACACGGAATTTTAAACGTAACGCGTGTTAAGACGAAAATTCAAAGAAATACGGTTGGCAATACTTACCAAACTGCATGTGTATCTCTTCGTGATCAAGGACGTTTCGAAAATAACCCCCCACAGGTTAAATCTTTCAGAAACAAATTTTTTTTTTTTTCTTGTAAGAGAACAAAAAGAAACGTTGATCTATCCATAATATCTCGATAAAAAGCTTCTCACTAAGTGCTACCATCTCGTGTAATATCCCCTTCCTTTTTGGTTTTCCGTTTTAATCCTACAAATTTTACTTGCGCGCGTAACGGTTACGTCTACGAAGGAACGTGATTCGTCGTAGACTGATCGTTCGATGGAGTTTCTACCTTTTTATCGACATATACATTTACCGTCGGTAATTATCGACGATAAATCTACTATTATCCCGTCGATAACGTAGAAACGAATATATTTTTTTTTCCGACAAATTTCTTTAACGATATCGTAGACACATGAACTTTCACGAAACTTTGTTAACGCTATTTTGTAATACAATGAAACGTTAACGCCTGATCAAATTATACGTTTACTTACTTGTTTCATTTTTTTCTTCTTCTTCTTTTGTTTTCTTTTTTATTTATTTATTTGTTTATTCTTTTTGTTGTTTTTTCGTCTTTTTTTTTCTTTCATTATTTGACAAAACAAATATACGTTCCTGAGTATACGGGGGTATTCGCGGTTTATTTAAAATATACTTTTACAAAATATCAAAATGAAAAATTCAAAATAGATTATATTTTTGCGACGATTTGTGTCAAACTTTTAGATCCTTAATATTAATACACATGGAGTAATGTCAAAGGGAAGTGGCCGTGCGAAGGGCCCGTGACAGGGGACTGGAAAGGAAAGAGATGAATTTCTAAAAGATAAATTTGTAGTAAATTACTTTCACCACGAGATGGTCATAGTGTCGCATTGCAGGCTTCCGATGAAAAATATTCAACGCTTGACTATCTGTAATATTTCTACTTGAAGCAAATCCCGTTCTACCTGATTCTACCCCGTTACACCCAAAGTGGATACCTTACGTTGCTTTGGTTCCACTTGTTTTTTAATTCGGTCATATTAGTTTCACCTGTTTGCATTCTACAGGTTGTACTATTTACTTCTTATATCGTCATTTATCTTTTCATGATTGATTTCAGTTCGGCAAGTGCGTAAATCCGACTATTTTCATCAAAAAAAGGTAAGTAGAAAATTATAAATTAATTTAGACAGACATTCTCGATGTCTATTTAAGACAAGGAATTCAGAAATGACATTCCTTTTAAATTGTCTCCTAAACATGGTACACCATGCCCATAAAAAAATTCATTTCAAATAATCCAATTCGTATAAAAACGATCACAGCTATGGTCTAAATTTAAAATATTAATCTTGCATAAATATATGTGTATACATATGTATATATATATGTATATATATATGTATATATATATACACACACACAGAGTCATGCATATATACATATAAATTATCAACGAGATGATAAGTATGCATAAATACTTCTTTAAAATGTATAATACTAATAATTGTAACCTGAGGCAATCCGAATTAATGATATAATATAACCAAAAAATTGAAATATATAATGTACATGTTTTATCCAAAATTCATTCTTTATTGAATACAGATGGCATTTAGTGAGCTCGAAGAAAGAATTAGTAAAATCCGACAACAAAATGAAGAAATTAAAAGGAGACATGAGGTAAGTCGTTAGAACGATAGTTCGGCAGATTGTTTTTGATGTATGCAAAAAATAAAATATATTATTAACTTTTAATACGGTCAGGAAGTAGAGGAAGATAAAAAAAATGCTGCTAAGCTAAATGCTTTGGTACAAATGGTACCGTCAACAGATTGGCCAGAAAGGAAAGAGCCACCGGAATATTCAAATCTCCCCAAAGTAACCCATAAACAAAAATCTGCTACAAAGGAACAATTGGAACATGGTCAACAGCATCATCCTAATGACAGAAGAAAAGTATGTTTCTTTGTTATCGTATCAATAGTTCACTTATTCGTATGAACATATTTGTATACATATATAGGGTGAAGGACCACCACCTGACCCTAAATATAATTTCCTTGCTGATGCTGAAAGAGAAGAATATAGTGTACCAAATCAGAAAGACAATACTGGAAATAAAAATCATAATAGATCAATATGGGGCAATTTTAAAAAAAGAGGAATGGGAAGAGAAGGACAACAAAGGGTAATTGTATTTATATATATGGACGGACGTATATTGATAATATTTAGAAATTGCAGACATCTTTTTCATTAAAAAATAGATTTTGTCACAAATACATTATTTTTATTACACGTTTGTTTTACATCCTATGTAGGGTAGGACATATCATGGAGCGCATAGAGACGAGCATAAGCCGGAGTACGAAGCATGGCGAAAAGAAAGAAATCGCATCGATGAAGATCGTATTAGTAGACAGAAAACTGCTGAGGGTAACTGGCGGAGAGAATGGGATAATGATAAAGTAATTTGTTGTCAATTGAATCGAAGATATTGAAATCTCATCAATTAATTTGATGAATTAATTTTATATCTGATTGACAGGCTCATTTAGTGAATGAAATCTCAAAAGCAGAAGGAAAGATTACCGTAGGAGATTTTACAAAAAAAGATGGGAGATATTCGGACGGTAAACAAAAAATTATAATTTGAAATATTTACATTTTTTCATTTCTTTTTTTTTTTTTTATTTTTCCCTAAAATTTCTAAAGGTAATAAAAGATTTTTCATTTCATCAGGGAGCGGATATGCAGGCCATAGTCGTGGTGCTTATCATAAATCCTATCGAGGATCTCCTAGAAATTTTCATAATAATCATGATTATCATCATATGAATTCATATGATCAACATAATCATGACATGTCTTCCATGTCTCTTTCTGTAGATGAACGAACTGTTGTTGCGACAGATAAAAGCATTAAGGTAACATTAAACCAAAGCAATATGACAAAGGGTCCTCTTATGAGCGTTAAAGGTATATTTAATACAATTAAATCAATAATAATTTTGCAAACGAATTGTCTCACGCATAGAACTGAAATTTACATTGTTATTTTTTTTCTTTTTTTTTTTTTTTTTTTTTTTTTTTTTTTTTTTTTTTTTTTTTTTAGTCAATTCACCAAGTATAGCTGGTACAGGAAGAGTTGGTCTACGGCAAAGAACTCGTGTTACATACAGCAGTCATTCTGACATGGATACGAATACGTACGAAAGTGGATCATTTTCACGACAAAAATCATTCGAAGATAAAACTAAAGGAAATCATTATAACAACATGCAAAGGACTCCTAGTTTAAGAAGGCCTCAATCGCAAAAAAAGAAAGAAAATGGTGCGAAATCTCCCTTTTTGCAACGAAAGGAATTCAGAAAAGAGATTTCATCTGCGAATTCATCTAAACATTATGAAAATGGATCACAACAAAATTTTGTACGAAAAGAATACAAGGATTCGCAAAAGTTTCATTATCCACCGAAATCACCAAGGGCATCGCATAAAAATATGAAAATATCGAAAAACGAATCTGTTAATGTGACGAACGACAGTTCGATCAAAGATGAGAAAAAGGTAATAGTAAAGATAGAAAACGATACCTCGATTGAATCGCAAAAAGTAAATATAGAATCTTCGAACGAAATAAGAGATGACGCCGGAAGCTCAGCTGTCGTTGAAAAAGAATCAAAGAGTGACACCGAAGAGTATAATGATGTTATCTTGAACAATTCTGAATGTTCACCTTGTAAAGAAGAAACGACGAATGAAAAGAACACAGATTCACAGATAAAACAAGAAGATCAAGATCATAACGTAAATGTCATTTCTCTTACTAACCAAAATAGCGTTAGTATTTTCGAAGATAAACAATACACAAACGAAGAAACGAACGAAGATAATTCAATCGTTTCGTCGCAAGATATTAATAAAGATGTTAATAAAAATGCAAACGACGAAAAGAATGAAATTGATAACGCGATTACAATTATAGATAATGCAATTACAAATAGTTGTAATTCTGACAATAATACGAATACTCTTGATATCGGTCCTGATATCAATCGAGTAGATACGAAAATTGATTTGGTGGTTCAAGATAACGTGTCTAACACGAGTGACGAAAAAACGAAAGAATCACCCGAGAATAATTCGAATCAAAGTGATAAACAAAATGATATTGTTGCAATGTCTTGTGAAAAAGTATCTGAGATTATTGTAGAAACTTGTTCTGAAACATTGCCTGTTACTGACACATCTGTGTTGGCTGTTGAAGAGTATGATGTTATCCATCATAATAATGAAGTTCCAGTTGAATCTATAAATAATATAAATGATAAAAATATTATTAAAAATTCTGAAGATACATCGCTAATATGCATTGATAAGACATCGTCCAATCCAGCTGGCATAACAAAAGATAACAATGAAACATCTGAGGAAGTAATAGAAAAAAAAGAATTGCAAACTGAAACTGTTGAATCAGTTGCAGAGGATAAAGGCATTGAAAGTGAGGTTACGCAAGATAATTCTGAAAATTAAGAAAACTGATATAAAAAGTAATCTACTAAATATCGTCAACATAAAATAAATAAGTATATACTAAAGCCGTAAAAAAGAAAAAAACAAAAAAAAAAAAAACAAAAAAAAAATAATAAAATACAGAAATGCAATTACATTCAGATTATAATATACGAGAAATTTAGCTGCTGCACAAATTATATTTTTAAATGTTATTTCAATTACTTATATATAAATAATAGTTAAAAATGAAACGTTGTTTCTATAATTTATAATTACGTTGATAATCTTTTGTTAGTGATATAACAATTAAACGATTATTAATTTGGAATTCTCATAAACATTTAACAGAAACACATTCTATTCAATTTGATATAGGTTCATATGTTTAAAATTTCTATGAAAATTCATTTGTATCTTTAGAATTGCGTTATAACATTTATATCATTTTATATAATATTTTCAGTTATTATTATAGCATTATTTTTTTTTTTTTTTTTTTTTTTTTTTTTTTTATATATATATGATTACAAAGTGTAATGTGATCTTTCGATAAATTTAACTTGCTGATGTTGCATCATATGTAGATCAGAAAATGATAATATTTTTGTGTATTTTAGTAGATGATCGAAAAATATTTTTATAATTCGCTTTTAGAATCAGCAAATTAAATAAGATTAAGTCACCCCCATACCAATATAAACTGGGATTAGTCTATCGCGAAAGTTTTTCATTTGGATTAACGCCAATGCCAAACTATAATCATTTTATTTTAACTGAATAATAATAATTATTGTTATTTTATTTTATAGTTTATTTGTATTTATTTCCAATTTATTATTTGTTTTTATTACCGAAGTTTATGTTCCATTATATACATTTATTAATTTTTAAGTTTCTTAGAAGCTTTCAAATATATATGACATAGATTGAACATAGCACTCTACATTTATTATGCCCTAAACATTAGAAAAATAATGCATTTCCTTTCATCCTGAATTATGAAGATATATTAATGATCTCTTTGTTCCTAAACTTTACTATTTCACGCTTTATAACATTTTAGGTAACTTGAAAAATTTCTACTTCATAATTCAACTGTTCCATAGATTCTTTTATCGCATTCAATAATTTTTCATTTTTAAGGTTATACTAAAAAACAATATCTCTTGTATCAGATATTCTTTTTTTTTTTTTTTTTTCTTTTGTAATAACTTTTCTAATAAAAATTACCTTGACAGCTTGTCTATAACATTGTGCAAATTCTTCATATCGGTTAAGAGAAAGATTCAATAAGCACAAATATCCCCAAACATCTGGATTGCAATTATCAATCTTGTTTGCTTCTATCAAAGCTATTTCAGCTTCTTTTAATTGGTTCAGCTTAAGAAACAAAATATTAATTAACATAAAAAATCGTACATAGAAACAATCGCTTTTTTTTAATTTTTTTTCTAAATATTGTTCACTTCATAAAATGAAATTCCAGCATGAAGCCAGCTTTGACTCGTTGGTGAAAATTGACAGGCATTTAAAAATACTTTCTTTGCTTTTTCATAATCCTTCTTATTTTCATAACATAGTCCAACCCTGATTATAATTATAATGATAATTATATCTTGGAATTTTATTTAACAGCTAATATCCTATACCTTAATCGCAAAAGATAAATATCATCTGGTCTGTTAAAGACCATATTAGCAAATTCATAATACTTTATGGCTTCTTCGAGATCACCTTCTTGGAAATAACAATGTCCCATCAGACAACTTATCGAATAATCCTACAGGAAGAAGTTAATGATGTAAGAAAAACAAATTGTATGGGCTATAAAATAATGTCGCACCATTCCATATTGACATTGGGCTTCCTTCAAATGAGATAAAGCATCGTCGTATCTGTGTAAGAGATAATGTTGCACTGCCATATAATATAATAAATATGTTGATCTACCTGTCAGGGACATTTCTTGTGCCAATGCTATACCTGCCAGCTAGATAAATGAACGAACGATATAAATAAATAAATGCATCTTATAAATGCGTATAATCAAATATAATAAATAAATAAATAAGTAAATAATAAACAACAATTACATCGTAGAGATGTAATTTAAGCAAGAACGTCGTTGTCACCATGTATATACTGTCTCGTGGACAATGGATCATCGACCATGCAATAGGTTCTCGATCATCGATCTCTGTATCTCGATCTTTGTCTTCCATGCATTCCTTCGCTATTCGAATCGCAATGTCTATTCCTAACATTAATAATTACATTTCTACGTTCGATGTGTAAATATACGTATGTGTATGTATGAAAGAGAAAAAGAGAGGGGGGGAGAGAGAGAGAGAGAGAGAGAGAGAGAGAGAAGAAAGAAAGATTATACAAGAATATGTTTCCTGTAAATATATATATATATATATATATATATTAAAAAAAAATAGTTAAACAGAAATTAGATAGGAAAAGTAAGATAATAATAATTGCTAATAGTTAACCTAAAAATAAAAATCCACAGTGAGATAATTGTATATAGTAAAAAGAAGTAAATAATTTTGTTATGTTATGAGGAAAGATAATTTGATTAATACCTGGATAATAATCGATACGAATGTAAAATAAATTTAATATCGTCCATCCTTCGGCAAATCGTGGATAAAAATCAATAATACTACGGAAAAAAATTTCAGCTTCTCGATAATATCTTTTTTCCATTAAAATTGCCGCATAGATTAATAGCCTATATAAATAGAGTACAAAATTAATACGATCTACTTGATAATTTCGATCGATAAGATTATAAATAAAATCCTTACGCAATTCTGTGACGATTATTTAATAGTATCGCTTCTTGGCAACATTCCTCGGCACGTTCTTTATCTCCTATCGTTAATAAAAATATTGCATAATTGATCCACGCAGTAGGATCATTTTTTTCTTTATCGATAATCTATACATCGAAGTATATACAAAATTATAATGAATCTTCTTGAATATTAATTAATTTGAATAGAAAATTTTAACGTGTACAGTAGTATAATATTTTCTTGCTTCTTCAATGTGACCTGATTCATAAGCTTCATCGGCATAGAAATATAATCTCTTTGAATCAGAAACGATCGATGTTGAATCATTCCAGAAATTTGTTTCGATTGTTTTGTTAACGATCGTGTGCATAAGTTCGACCAAATAAGTATACACGGTCACTATAAAATTCTAATAAAGAAACGATCATATAACGTTTGTACATATATATATATATGATTCTAAATCGATTATAACAACATCGATTATGAAAAAAAATCGATATCGATACCTGTCCCTTAGAGGAATCTAAAGTATACGAGGGCATTTCAAATTTCTGATCCAAAAGTAAAGTAATCTTCGTCTTTAATGCATTACGTATGGATAAATAAATTCCGGTTTTATATAAGTACTGAATGAAACATGTTAATTCGTCCTAAAAAAGAATGTACTAATTTTATATACATATATATATATATATATATATATATATATATATATATATATATTTTTTTTTTTAATGATAATTATAACTTTAATTAGAAATAAAACATTACAAACCGGTACGTAACAAAATTTCGAATCTTCTTCTTTGATATTCTCTTCGACAGAACGAAATGATTTCTTATCTGTTTCTTTACAAAAATCCTATTCGTATGGACAATATCAGAATATGATTTAAACTAAATGTAAATTTTAATATACTGAATATATATATATATATACGGAATGTTAATTTCTTTCATACTCTATAACTTTCTGTCATAATTTTAATCAAAGTTTCGATGCATTTCGTATATTGATTCTCAGCCAAATCTCCGGAATATGGATAATATGGTTTTTTATCTGTTGCTGTTGTCAATTCATGGATCCTAGTGTTAAAAAATAAAAATTTATAATTTCCTAAATATATGTATAATTAATATTATATATATATATATAAATATATATTAATATATTAATAATAATTTACAAATTAGAAAAATCTTTATCTAATCGACAAGCAACAAGTGGATGATAAATTTCAATCTCGATTATAACAAATACGGGTTCATTGGTCTCTGTAATAACTGGTTCAGTCGCAAGTGTTTCCACTTCTGTTATTATCGATGTATTCTAAAAAAATTAATAGATTAGAAAGTATAAATAAAGTATTAGAATATATGCTAAATTATATATTCGCTTGAAAGTTTATCACTTTCGTCGAAGTTTTCCCCCGTTTATCTTTTTCTTTGGGCTCTTTTATTTGAGTGTCTATTAAAAAAATAGCTTTCTCAAATCCTGTTTTTTCCATAAGGTCAGTTGCATTAAAGGTATATAATTGCGATGCAATTCGAGTTTTTCTTCCTGAATTAAAAATAAGAAGTCGATATTGTACGCTATACTATATATATATATATTTTTTTTTTAAATTTATATTTTGATATTTTACTCGTCTACTCACGTCCAGGAAATAATAGTTCGCTTAAATCAACGTAACATTGATAAATCTTAGACACTTGTGTAGACTTTGCTTTGACCTTATCGTCTTGTGTTTCTCTTACCATGAATTGAAATGGCCAATATTTATATCTATATAAAAGAAAAAAAAAAAAAAAATATATATATATATATATATATATATATACCATTAATTGGACTTTTAAACAATATGATTGTAATCATGCTGTTTCTAACTTGGAAATTTGATTTTGAAATTTTCTAATATCATCCTTTTGCAATATGTGACGACTCATACTATTCCATTGTATTCTCGATATATTTTTCTCCATTATATCCTAAAATTAATTAAATTATCAACGCTTTGTACGTGTATTTGTTAAATTATTTTTTCCATATACCTGCAATTTTAATTCCTCCTTAAGGGTATTCTTTATATCGTTGTAATTACAAGCTAGTTTGTATTTCGACAATTTGGCGCGACTTTGCAAATGGGACAAAGGATTCCAACATTTACTTTTTTCTATATCTCGACCATGGATCAATTTTCCACGATCGTATATTATTGTTTCTGGATCCTTCGATCGGTAATTTAAGAAAAGAAAAAAAAAAAAAAATTAATCGAAATATGTTAGACAAAATTGAATCTATAATCTTGATATCAAAGAAATATTCCTACTTCTTGGTCATCATAAAGAAAAGTACCAGCTGTGTAATCCATTTTATCAGTGAACGAAGATGGTGGATTAAAAATACTTTCTACGGTGATGTTTAGAAAATTAAATTTCAAATCAGAAGGAAAAAATGGTTTTTTCTCTTGCTTGATGTTGACCGTTAAACGTGGAAGATTAGGCCACGACACAGCATTGCCATCGAATGTAAATTGTGCTGTTTCTAGGACTAATTTTTCAATAAATAGATTCTCCCCTATAATATAAACATTTATATATGATTTTTGATCGTTCATATAACTTTATATGTACGGATTGATACCTAATAAAATTGGCATAAGATCGACATTGCATAATCCAATAATTTTCAATTTAAATTCCTTTTTAGGAGGAATTCGAGATTTTTTTGTCCTTCCAGTATCCAAAGCAGTGGGTGTAACACTTTCGTCTTTGTCGACGCTTGATACTGTAACTACAGATGAAAAAAAAAGAAAAAAAAAAGAAAAAAAAATCAAGGTAACAATCGAAACGCAAGAATGAAGATTGTAATTAAATTTTACTTAAAACTGGAGTGGAAACTACACGATCAATACTAGTTCGATCGTAAAGGGATATTGGAATTTGGACAGAAAAATTAACATCGTATACGGGTGATGGTTCTTTGATACCAGCTTCGATTTTAATTGGATTACTTTCTCCGAATATATTTGAATTATGTTCCACAGAAAAGATCACATTTGTATCTTCATTTCTTATCTGTAAAATATACTCTTATAAAATATTTTCATAATGTGATAATATTTTATAAATAACTTACAATATTTTCTATAGTAATAATAGTTAATTCGATGTTTCTTTCATTTATCTCTTCTTCTGAGATCAAATTCAAATTTGTCGATTCATCGTTTGGCTATAATTAAAATTGATATTAAAATTTATATCTATAATAATATTAAATAAATACGAATATCTTTACCGTATTCATCTTGTCAAATAATTATGAAGAATATTTCATTTGTTTACTTACTAAATGGGTTAAATAAAATAATAACATATTTCAGAGTAGAGAAAATGAGATACAACATATTGTTCGATATATTTACTTAAAAAAATTCATCTTACAAACCATTGTACTGCATACTGCATATTGCACTTATTGTTCTTTCGATAATGGATTTTTTCACTGTCGAATAAATTTCTCTTACGATTATAAATCATTAAAATTTCCATTGGTACTGTGTTAAATATGAATATGTACGTATTTCATGTAATAATATCAAAAAGGAAATATATGTATATATACATGTATATATATGTATACATATATTAAAGACATAAATATCAAAAAATGATGGCCAATAAAAGTCGGCCGACTAGAAAGACGATTAGATTTACGATCGTACATCGAATGATCTATAGTAAGGGACGTATAAAAGAAAACTTATTGGGGCGGGGAGGTAGATGAGGGGAGAAGAGATCAATTAAAAACAAATATACATTATAATGATTAAAGTTCGATCGATCTTGGAATAATTGTTGTTATACCAGTATCGATATTATTTTGTTATAAATAAAAATTTGAGCATTCTTTTCTTGGTAATAGAAAAGTCTTTGCTTTCGTATACACAAATATTCAAAATTAAAATGAATTAAATAAGATGTCATATTAAAAAAAAAATTTTCCTATGCGAGCAGTATTTTTGACAAATAAGAATTATTTAAGATGTATTTCTCTTCTCCGATCTCAAGTCAAGAATGTTTTAATATAAAATCTCTATTTTTCAATGGAGATGCACAAGTCGTTAAAGATTCGAATCATATTAATCAGAATAATATTCTATGTCATTATTTGAATTAAAAAAAATCCTATGCTTTTCGACTCAATCATACGAATATCCCAAATATTTTTACAATCAGGATCCTGTAAAACATCATACAAGGTTTCTGACATAACATCAGGAAATCTTGTTTCAATTTTTGCCATTTTAAAAATAATACCTGAAATAGTTTTTGCTCAAACGAACAAATTAGACTTAATATAATCTGATTTTCATTCGTTATTTTTATAATACAGCTGGTTAAATTTCTCAAAATCTTTTCGATCTTCTCCTTTGTGATCTTAACAACACCAATCTCCATCGTATAAAAAATTTTTAAAGTTTCTTTACATTGACAGTTAAATCATATTTTTGATTTTTGATTTTATCTTTAAATGTTCGTTATTAATTATAATGATTAGATCAGTTCTATAAAACTCATTGACAATTCTCATCACAATAGCTGACAAATTATAGATACCTGTTGCACCGGTATGGTGCAGTATTAAGAAGTTACTTTTAATAAATATTTATAATGTTCAGATCCTTCTTTTTATGTTATTAAACATTAATTCGTGACATGTGACAATCGCTTATCATACGACTAAAGCGATTTCAAAGTTTTATCGATGTGCCTCAAGGTTGTATCTGGTACGGCGTCGGTCAAAGCTTTTTGAAAGCCCTCACAATTCATTAATCGTCGGAAAATCTTCTTTGCATTATTTCTAAAAAAAAAAAAAAAAAAAAAAAAAAAGAAAAAAAAAAGAAAAAAAAACAAAAGAAAAAAACAAAAAACATGACATAAGGAGCAATTAAAGGAGGATTGTAAATATTTTTAATTTATTAACACTTGCCTTGCGTCTAAATTTCCGTCCATTAATAATTTAGCTCCTGAACCAAGCAATTTATTTCTAACGTCACGAGGTAATATCATAGCGTGTTCAGCTCCAATACGATCTATGATCGACAATAGTAATCTTGCCGTGGCTGCTCTTACGATTGCATTTTGATGACTAAAAAATCAACGAAATACTATAGAAATAATTTTATTAAGAAAATAATATAATACTTATTGAAAATGAATTTTTTTTTAACGCACCTTGCACCACGATACACGATAATACCAATAGTTTTATGTGGAGGAAGCGATTCGACCATTCGATCTAATGCTGTATTACTATCAGCACGTAGAAAACGATTCGTATCTGCTGTTCTGTGAAGCAATGGTCCAACAATATCATCGATATCCTATAAACATCAAAGATAATTTATAGAACATAAAAAAAAAGAAATGAAGTTTAAATATTAGTATATATTGCATAATATATAATAATAATATATTACATAAATGTTACAAAATTTGTTTTTCTTCTATAATAATTAATATAGAAATATTTGTTAAATTCACCTGATCTATACCACGAATTTGACAACTAAAAATATCCCCTGCAGCTATACAAGCAGCACGTGCTACTTGCGAACGAAGATTTTTAATATGACGACCTAATAATCGACCTATCGTACCACCGATATTAAGATCCAAATATTCAGGATGTTGTTTAGCCAATTGAGATAAAGATTTAAGTCCTTTTATTGTTACCTCCCTAAAGTATAATTTAAACATATATACAGTCCCGTTATATAATAAATATAATTAATGTAATATCTTTAAATACACACCAGTCTTCATTCTCCAGTTGATTGAAACACTGCCGTACGATAGGTTTCTGTTTATCTATTCCTTTTTCCGAATGTTGATTCATGCTCGATTTGTTAGAAATGTTTCTAGATTTCGTTGAACTACGAAGTACCCTAGATGACATCTTTCTGACGACTTCTGTATTTTCTTCAGATTGTGGCTAAGGATAATAATCATTATTTATGAATTAAAAAAAAAAAATTATATATATATATATATATATATATATACATATATTTATGTAGAAGAAATTTTTAAAGGAAAAAATGTGAGGTGCATACTTCGATTTTTAAAATTGCAGACGCCTCATTATTTTCTATATGTTCATCTTTAATATCGTTTAATTTTGTGAAACTTTCCGAAGAAACAGGTATCTTAGTAAACGCCATATTTGTAGCATTTTCTTTAGTAGTAATATCTTCCGAAACGGACCAATCCATTCTCGTTTCAATGTTTCTAGAATTATCAATATATTCCGGAGGTTTGTTTAATAAACTTGCTGCGGATTCGATGACGTCGTCTAATCTATCGGGCTTTTTTGTTTCTAAAGTCTGATGAGTCACAGATTGATCGACAAACACGGAGGGAACTTCTTCGCTAACATCTTGCAATATTTCATTAACTTCCTTGTCGAAATTCTGAATCAAATAAGATAAAAATTTAATTTCTAATGAATCGTATTAGTAAGGGAAAAAGAAAAAATGGAAATAAATAAATAATATAATATTACCGATGTTAAATGTACACTTCGTAGATCACGTCTCGGTGAACCAAATACGTTCAAATAATCGTTACAAACCATTGAATTAATATACTCTGAATCAGATTTGGTTATAATTTTCGAATATTCAGGAGATGAAATCGTCGGAGTATCGTGCGATCTCCTATCAATTCTATAATTAATCTCTAAAGATTCACCCGAAGACACTAATAATTCGTTCATAAGAATATCCTCGTCCGAGATAATGGTAACTATCGATTTTCTACGTAATTCCGTTTTATTTTTTGCTCTGTCAACTGTATCAGAACTTTCGCTATTTAAATTTGAATCATTGTCGTTTTTAACTAATTTCTCTCGTTTGGACGTTTTTTTATTTCTCGATTTAATTCTTTCCTCGCTACTCCAATCCTTCGAAGTTTCATCCTCCGCTGATGTACTTGTTGATTCGATGGAAGCATCTGATTCTTTCATCGTTAACTAAAAAATAACGACATGTAAAAACAAATTTTTACTCTATATTCTATTAACGAATAAAAGATTAAAAAAAATATTTCTGTTTTGTTTTTTCTTTTTCTTTAAACTTACAACGTAGGAATCGACAGGGTCCCTTTCTTGAGATTTATCAGAGATAACGTCGAAAGCTTTCTCGTTGTTTTCACTTTGCGAAATCGACATGCCAATGCTGTTATTATCACTCTCATCTCGATCGCGATCTTCCAAAAGAGATCGCAAAGTAGGTTGGTTTCTTCTTCTTTCGTTCGAATCACTTGCTGATAGATCTGACGATGTACTCTCAGCACTTCTTATTCTTCTTGTTTTTCTTTCGTAATCTTCGTTGGAGAACGTATCGGAAATAAACAAAACATTTGAACGAATATTCGAGGATAAATATTCCTTTCACATTGAAATTCGTCATACTAAAATATTTGTTTACGTATGTGTATCGACTGCGTAATTAGTATACAGTTATATTTGTTGTTATTTCTATTGGTAGAAATGACAATATATTCGATCGTGCCTTAGACTTGACCAGCGAAATATTGATTCCTTCGAGCCTGTAAACTCAGCTTGGACGTTAAGCGACGTAGATATATGTATGTATGTATGTATATATATATATATATATATATATATATATATATATATATATATATATATATATGTATATATATACACAAGAGGTTAAGAACCTTCTGTTCCAGTTCGATCGTCCAAGCTGATTTCACAGTTAATTGTATCTTTCGTATCGATCGGCATCTTATTTGCATTGACATACAATTAATCTAATAATTAATCTAATAATAACGCGCACAAATACATATATATATATATATATATATATATATATATATATATACATATACCTTGATGAAATGATTCTTCATTGTTTAAAGCTTGGATAGGATAAATATTAGTTTCTGATAAATAATAATCCTTGCTCTTTCTATCGTTATATTCTTCTACGTTCACAGGTGCTTTGTCTCTGAAAATAAATTTAATAAAATATTATATTAAATGTATTTCGTTATTTATATAGGTATATCGATTTTAAACATAAATAAGAAACAACATCTGGACAAGGAAAGAGATTTCGATCAATTTTGTATACACCTACATTGTATCTGTACTTCTATGTAGTCTCACTGCTATGACTGGTGTAACGTTAGGATTAGTAATAATTGTCGAAATGGATCCATTATCATTCTCGTTACCAATACCGATTGATCTTCTGCATCGGAAGACGCAAGGACAACAACGGAGAACGGTACCAGCGAAATTATATTCATTAGAACTTTTTACATTATTCTCATTTAATTTCTTATCCTCCTTGGTCTCGTTAGACCACACGCAATATTTAAATATCATTTTTCAATCGTTGATCGCGGCATAACAATTTTTATTAAATTTCATTCTGTCCCGCTTCTAATTTTTTATAACATAATCACCGATAATACTTTGCCGTATATTCTAAAAAAATGATTGCAGTAATGTATATATATATATATATATATATATATATATATATATATACGTGTGTGTGTGTGTGTGTGTATGTATATATATATATATATATATATATATCACTGTGTAACATGCAACAAGCAAACGAACGAACGAACGTCATTTTCACGATAAATTATTTACACTTTTCCACATCTTTTTATATGACGGATCTTACGATTATTAAATAAATTATTTCATGGAAATAACGATAGATAAAAAGTAATAATAAAAAAAAAAACAAAGATCACTAATATGATTAAAGGAAATTGAAAATTATAAGGACGTTCGATAAGAAGAACACGATACCAGTATCGATATTAATCGGACATTTTTCCACGCAACAAAAATATCCCATTCATAATATCGTAATATGGTTATTAATTTATGTAAGTAACAAAAGTATATTATATGCTGTCGACGAGTTTTGTCTTTTGAAACGAGCAAAATAAAAATAGAGAAAGAAACAATAAGAAATAAAGGAAACGAAACGAGGTATAAAAACTATTTGTTTTTAGAAAAACAATCGATAAAGGAAATATATTGAAATACTTTTATCTTTATATAATTTTTCTAGACATAAAGTCTTGTAAATTATTTGACTACAACAACGACCGTAGCAAAGGCTATGAATTTTTAATTGAAAGAAAAGGCCACACGTTGAGCCACCCGAGACGCCGATAAATGCAAATGGTATCATGTAAAGAGCTTTTTACCAATGTTAGAATAGAATAAAAAGAAAAGAAAAGTGTCAGAAATTTTATTAAAAGAGGTCAGATAATCGGAATAAGTAACACCGTACACACAATTGTGACTGCTTGATGGCGCCGAACGCACCGACGTCGAGGGTTCCGACGCTACTGACCGCTACTCTCAACCCTTACCCCCACTCCAAATCCCACCCCAACCCTTCTTTCTATCTACTCATCTCCCCTTCTCTTTTTACCTTTACGCTTTCAATCGTCGTTCTATATCGTCGACTTTATTTCTTTTTTGCTTTTCTTTGTTTTTTTTTCTTTTTTTTTTTTTTTTTTTTTTTTTTTTTTTTTTTTTTTTTCTCAGCAACCCTCGCCGAGATTTCAATTCTCTTTTATTTCGCATTATATTTTGAAACGTTAAAAATTGTATTTCGCACGACAAAGACTTTTCTCGATTTTCGTTTTTTTACATTAAATATAAAATGTAACTCGTCGAGTGTTACGTCGATGCTATACAAACTTTATGATGCTTCAACAGGAATTCTTTCTGACTCACGTTTGTCATTTTACATATTGGCTTCTGAGAAATTTCGATCTATTGATCAGCATTATCGTATGACGATCTAATCTTTTCGTTACGGACACAGTATATAGTGACATTTGCTTTATTCGAAGGATTCTCTTTATGCATACACATATGAAATCAATGGTATTTTCAATAATAACGTAACAATGATAAATAAACTATTATACATATATTGTATATATATATATATATATATATATATATATATAAAATAGCATTGAACTAGGGGAGAATGTTTGTGTATATGTATATACATTTTCGAATTCTTTGTCAATTATCCCGCATGTTTTACGTTCAACGTGTATGTGTACAGCGAAAGATAAAATGAAAGGTTTGTCTGGTCAGAGACTAATACTTTGATAATAACTAAAAGATAAAACTCATTCGTTTTTTTCAATAATACGAAATTTTTTCACAGCTATATTTTTTAATGTCTATGTATGTATGCACATATGTATATATATATATGTATGTATGTATGTATGTATGTATGTATGTATATATGTATGTATGTATGTATATATTTATGTATACAGGCGAGTCCCTGTCGCGAGAACTTTTTTTTATTATCGCACCAAGCACGAGTCGGTACACGCAACTTAAAAGTGACCTAAAATCTCTCTCTCAGCTATAATTACTGCTATTTTGAAATGTAATTATTCTACGTAAAGTGTCGTCAAGAATATCGTGTCGTAAGGTAATATAATATAGAATGAGTCCTGTAAAAAATCAGAGGTCATTACACCTCTGTCCCTTGGTGACATTGATATGTCTCTGTTTCTACGACGACGACGACGACGACAACGACGACGACGACATAACGATAGTAAAGACAAAAAAAGAATATCCATGTACAGGGTAATTCATTAATTAAAAAAAATCATATATATATATATACATATATGTGTATATATATATAATGTATACATTAGGATACTCACATATCGTACATAGAAGCTGCTTGCAAATCCTTGAAAGCCGTACCGACAAATTGTTCTTGATGATAAAGTTGTGACGGTGATAACGAACGTATCCGCCTTCTAAAAGGACTGTTTACAAACATATCATCATCTGTTCGTGTGCTCGATGATATTTCTTCGGGCTCAATACGTTGTTGGCTCGTTGCCTCGTTAATTCTCCGATCTATTCTTGGCTGAAACGATACCTCCTTTCTTTTAATTATCATACTTATTTATTATTCATTAATAATAAATAATGTAAAATTATGAAACGATAATCATTGCATATCATTATACCTGTCCAAATGAAGTATTATCAATTAATGTTTCTTCATTTGAATTTTCTACATCTTGATAAGTACGAGAATACGAGGTGTTAACTGTTTTTAATGTTTTAAATGACGGTCCAGTAACAAATTGTTTTTGTCGTTGATAAACAGAATTCGATCTAAAATTATAAAAAGTCATACGACGAGCGTTCTTTAAAGATTATTTTAAGAGAAATACAATTAGAAATATTATTATAATCAAAAATATGAAACTAACGTTTGAAAGGTTGATAATTTTGATTGTTGATCAGTTTCAGATATTGGATGTGGACGTTCTATGGAACTCGTTCTTGGAAATCTCGAGTAGCCATCGGAACTTCTCGAATATCTTTTGTTTACTAATACTTTAGAAGGACGATCTTGAGAAACGACTTTTGACGTAATATTTTGTTTGTCCAATATATTTTTTTGACCCTCTACGGTGTACTTTGAATTTATTGTACAGGATAAAGGTCGATAGGTATTATTACGCGAATCAGAAGTTTGATTTGTTACTTGATTATCAAATAAATTCATAGGAGAGATCGTGGCATCTTTTTGAAGACGTTTTCGTCGTTGATACGTTGTCTCTAATCTATGCGTAAAAATATTATTAATAAAATCTGTCGTATACGTATATCTCCAAGTATATACATATGTATAAATATGTTATTTATTTATATACCCTATATTTTTACTCCGCAATTTAAAACCGCTATTTTTGTTCTCCGAATTGTAAACTATCTTTTTTCTTAACTTAACATTCACTTGATCAAAACTATTATCCAACAAAATATTAGAATGTTGATCGTTTATCTTTGTACTCGTCATTCCTCGGGAGAAAAATATCGGAATTTTGGATTCCAATTTAATGGCAGATGTTTCTTGAGACAATGGCCGACCTACACGATCATCTTGGAGATTCGCGTTTTCTTTCGCAATCGATCTAACGTTCCCATTATCATCGATATTGATTTCTGTCGTTTCTCGACGATTTAAATTTATAGTTGTTCCTTTGCTCGATGTAGTTGTATTATGATTATTTCGATTCGTACGTGAATGACCATCTAAACGTAGTAAATTACAATAATTGTTAATTCAGCTCTTTTTTCATTTTCTATACATTAAACATAAAGTTGAATCGATTACCATTGTCATTAACGATATCATCGATTCGTTCTTCCAATCCTTGAACTTGGTTTGAACAAGAGAAAGTATCGTCCTAAAACAGTTAAGAATAATTTCCTTTCAACAAATATATTCTACTTATTGTTTTCTAACCTTCAATGTTTTCGATTGATTAATGACATTCAAATTGGACATCTTCATAATTGAATATTGTAAAATATTCATATTGTAAAATATCGATCTTTCATTATCGTTAAAAATAATATATAAAACGACACATGCATATATATATATATAAAAAAGTTATTTGTAAATTTAACAAAATTTTCTTATAATACTTATTCGATAAATTTATGATTATGACAGACTTTAGAAACATAACGATTACATGTTTTGCCCTTCAACGACGCGTCTAACGTATAGGTATAGTTACATATATCAAAAATTAATATGGTAAATGTTACAAATGAGATGTAAATCGATGTATACGCATAATCGTAGAAAATTTCTTAAGCTTAATTTTCAAGCAACTTTAATTTAACCAAATCGAATTGATAGAGTAGCGAATGGGTATATTCAAATGTATATGTTATAAGTCGTTGTTTATTTTTAGTCTAGGAATTTTTCTTGGTGACCTTAGAAAATAGACCCTTCTTAGGAAGCAGCATTAAGTAGCGCGCGATAGTCGTTATCAGAAGAATGCAAATGTAATTATTAGTGAATCATAAGAATTTGTCACGAAACCTACCCACGTTCTTACCTCTTTATCTAAATGAACTTTCCAAAAGAGATTTTTTTTCATATCAATGTGCGAATATATTATACATACATGGAGATATATATATATATATGTATTCTTTTTTTTTTAATTAAAAAAATTAATTAAAGAATTTATATATTTAAAAATATGTGTATTTATTTTACCTGATTTTGAGATAATATTTGCCATACTACGGGTTTCTCGTTCGTTGGACGTAAAGCGATACCATGTGTAAATAAATTTTGCCTGTTTGTCCATGGACTGCCATATTTCTTTGCATTCTTATTCCTAAGAAAAAAAAATAGTATTTATTATTTTCAATGCACACATATATATATATATATATATATATATATATATATATATATATTATAAGTGTAAAATAAAAAGTTTACCTCAAAAAATTTCCTTTATCGGGTTTGGCCGTTGCAATTTGACGTTTGCTACGTCCTGTACCAGGTGAAACCGAACCACTTCCGGCTACGATCCAGTCAACGTCAGGTCCTAGTTAAAATGATAGATGCATTAGCTTAGAAATATGATAATTCATTCAGAAAAGTTGTCGTGTAAAAAACTTTGCATCGTGATTAAGTTGAAAATTTATTCCATTTTACGAATGTTATACGAACGTGCAAAAAAAGTCTACCGTAGAGAATCGAAGCCTTTAATTTTAAGAGGATTACGACGAAACTAAAAAAAGAAAAAAAAAGAGGGAGAGAGAGAGAAATAGTGTGTTAAACAAAAGATTTAATGTATTAAATAGCAGATCGTAAGATTACCGGTAGCAATTTGAACGGTCGGTGAAATTTGTAGACCATAGACGACCAAACCATCGGCAGAGACCAAAGGCAATGATTTTCTAGCTAGACGAGATCTTATAGCTGAAAACATAGCCTCACCGTCGTGTCTATTGGCCGATGCTCTTTTCCCTGCGCGTAGAACCTCCTGTAAACATTATTAAAAAGTGTTTCCTTTATTTAAGTTAATTTAAAGCCGATGAAAGAATTACCTCGGGTTCGTAAATCTGTGCCAAAACAGCCAAGGCATCGAGAGCAGCCTGTCGTACTCTACGACGTCGATCACCCACCATAAGAGAAACCTTATGTGCTACGGTTTCGACTTTAAACTCCGTACTGGGAAAAGTGACGAAAGAGAAGATCAACAACTGCAATGCATTCTCTCTCGTCTGTAAATTAAATAAAATATCGATTAAAATCTACAAACAGTATTGTCATAATCACGATCATGCCATTTGATCAAATTTCGTTTGATGAAAATTTACCTTAGCATTTCTAGCCCCGAGACATTGAGGTTGCAAAAATTGTTCCAAAAGATAAGCAGGTTTTAATCTGAGCATAGCAATTCTTGCTAATTGAGCAGCACTAGGACCACCTTGCCTGGCCAGGCCCCAAGCGAGCTGAGGTAATTTTCGTTTGAGTGCATCTTCGGTGACACCAGCAACGACGACCTACCATTGAAAAAATCGATTAAAAGATAATGACAATAAGGGCATTTAACGAATCTGATAAAATAGATAAGAAATAGGAAATAAATTATAAGAAATGACAAAGCAAGTTTCTCCAGTATTCTAATTTCTCTATTCTCTGCCGTCAATTAGAATTTCACATATGTATTTAGTACCTTTGCAACTGATAAACCAGCAGCCGCTACGCGGCAGCTCCTTTCGCCGCCAAGTACAGCATGCAAAAGTGATCCTAATCGCGACTCTATCGCGATTAGAGCCGAGGGTGTTCGTAATGCTGATGCTACTCTTTCGAGGCCTCTTACGCGAGCACGCCAATCCTCCTAAAAGTAAATTTAGATATTCATACATAGAAGATATCATAGATAGAAAATATCTATCTATGTATTTATGAATCACTTAAAAATTAAAAACCTAAAACAGGATAGAATTTAATCAGTTCAGTTTCTGAACGAATAGTACGTAAAAGTCCCTTTCATTTATACATTCGATACTCGTTATGAGGGTATTATCATTATTATTATTATTATTACGCGGGCTTATGAAGTCTAGTAATGTCAATGTCCTTATATGCATTTACAAGTAACATTACTACTGTAATGTATTATATATATTACATTTAACGAAGAAGGGCTCACATTAAACGTTACGGAACGTTTATAATTAATGAATAAATCTAACGCTAATGTAATGAGTATATTTATTCTATCACTATTAGTATTGTTGAGTCACGAGGAAACGCACGAGTCCACGAGTGAACATTATCGATCGTAAGCAGGAACATCGCTAACGTTGTATCATCTGCATTCGCTGTTCTAAATCGGTATTAAATTTATTTATTGTGTTCTCAGCAATAGCTTATATAAAATACTGCAATTCCAAGATGCAAATATATTGATATGCTCGTATTCTTATCTATCTATATATATATAAATATATATATATGCATACATATTTACGTATAAACGTAAAGAAAAATTGGTATGAATTTCATTAGAACTAATCGGTAATTTCGATGGCTCACATCGTGACTCATCCATCAAGTCTTAAGATGAGAATGAGAAAGTGTCTTGAAATCGTCGAAGTAAATCGCATTGCAATTGCATCTTATTTGCATATACATGTAGGTAGAAATGACGCCTCAGTGAAACGCCTCAGCACGCAAGACGGTAAACGTAATAGGTTGCGTTATACATACTGCCTAATTATTTTCTTGCAACTTAACGGGCAATATCGTTCTCCTCTTTTGCGATTTACCACCCACCCAGCCACCCACCCACCCACCCATCTACCTCTTTGTAGGTATATAACGAAGGGAATCTTTCATTTTCCTATCCTCGGAATATTCATATCGAAATCTCGACCACCCTTGAATCGCGATACAACCAACAGGACTATTTCAATGAATAATTCAACGTTATAATTCACGCGCGCGCGCGCGCACACACACACACACACACACACGTAAATAAATAAATAAATAAATAAATAAAAAAATGATAAAAAAGAAAAGAAAGATTCTCTTCCTCGTGCTTCATATATCAAAAACTATGATTGATCTACCTGTTTGAAATATGCCTCTCTGAAAGAAATATGAAAGATATTCACGATCTAACAAAGATATTTCTGAATATTCTATTTATAACATATATCGGATATGCAGATATGTATGTAAACTTTCTTGATTCGATTGAAATCCACGTGGACGGACTCATCATTTTGTTCTCATAGAAAATGTAACGAATAACGTCAGCGATCGATTTCAAAGCTGTTATTTCTTTACATACTCTTATTCTACCGACACGTTGACAAGGTTGCTCTTATGTTCATGAAAAGGTCTAGTACGATATCCTTGAACTTACATTGAATGAATATAAAATAATGTAATGATTGTAAAATATGATCGTCACATAGAATGCTCTTTGCCGTGTTTTTTTCCAAAAAAAAAAAAGAGAAAAAAAAAATAATAAAAAAGAAAGAAATCAAACGTATTATGAAATTAAAGTGAAAATAACAAAAAAAGAAAAACGAAAAAACAAAAAAGAAGAACAAGAGAACGAGTACGATGTGCAATACGATAAACAATTCATTCATTTACGCAACATTCACTCTTTCTTTCTGGTTATCATCATACGATCTCCTTCGTTCATCCGCCCATCCATCTGTTCGTTCGTCCAATAAGATTCGACCACAACTGAACTAACTAATTAATATTCATCACGACGCTTGAAACCTCAAGGTAAGACTTTTTTCTCACTCCAATACAGGAGTGGACGATCGCTTTTTTATACGATAAAATTTCTACCAAACATTTTTATCAATTGTATTATTTTACATGGTCTAAATGATATAAGATTAAACGAAACAAAAACTAAAAAAAAAAAAAAAAAGGTAAAACTAAATTAAAAAAAAAGAAAGAAGAAAACTATTTAACGATCATTAATAATCATGACAGTGAAATTAGTAAAAGTAAAATCAAAAAATAAAAGGAATCGAAGAAGTGAGTTATAAAAAATTATTGTTAAATTTCATTGAATCTTTTACAAAATAATAATTATATTTTTATGTACAGGGCGCGAGACAAGATATATGCAGCACTATATTAAGTTAGCACGAAACCGGTCAGTCAGTAACGTACTTGGTATAAGGTGACAGTTCTCTGAAGAAAATTCTAATTGTCTATAGTCACAAATTCGATCGTAACTTCTATAAAATTATTAAAAAATGAGGAAGATTAAATCAACGAGATTTAATATGTACAATTTTTCTATATAGCCACATCTAATCAGTTAGAAAATAAAATCTGCACGATTAGGAACGAGGCGAGTCATGAATCGATCGCGAAAACGTCTTATTAATCAACTAATCAAAATTGTTATTGTGTGCGGTTTGATCTTGATATTATTTAAATTAAATGGCACGATTAAAAGGAATGAAACCGAGTCAGTATTAAGTTCAACAGATTTATGGGTAAGTCGATAAATAATTCTTTACTTTTTCTGTTTCTTTTTTCTTTTTTTTCCTTTTTTCTTCTTTGTAATAAAAAAATCCTCATAGAGTAGAATGTTGAATTAAACATTTGAATTTTATAGGATCAAGCAGAAAAAATAAATAAAGAAAGATTGTTAACCGTTGATAAAGTATGTAAAAAATATAAACTAGGCATTTATAAGGATTCAAGCAAAGTTTTGTTTAAACATCCACCTGCGCCCCAATACAGCGTTTTCTATATCGTTAGGTTCGTAAAATAAGAAAAGAAAGAAATTTTGTAATACTCGAATATTAAAAATATATTATTTCAGAGCTCATAACATATCGTATTGTCCATTATATAAAGCCAGCAGTACAACTTGGTTATATAATTTATGTTTGTTAATGAATATAACGGAAAAAGAATTAAACAATGGTAAAGAACAATTATCGACTATAGCTAGGAGAGTTATAAACGAATTAGAATATCCTGAAGCTGACGAGGTAAAATATGATATATAAATTCTAACGATTTTAATATTCTTCCGTTGAATTATTTTCTAAACGAAATTATACTTCTCACGTTAAAAGGCATTGAGAAGTACAAAAAAATTATTAGTGATAAGGCATCCATTCGAAAGATTGTTAAGTGCATATCGAGATAAACTTGAAAACTCTGTGGCCGGTCGTGAACATGGAACTCTTCATTTTTATCAAAAATACGGAGCTATGATCGTTCGACAGTATCGTAGTGAGTAACGATCGATTAAAAATTGTATTAAGCTCGAACCGATCGTCGAATTAATCAAATAATTTCTTTTTTCTTTTCTTTCTCTTTTTCTTTTTTAAATAGATAAAAACTTCGTAAAACCTCAAGACGATCAAGTGATCGTTAGAAAGGATGTTCCACCAGCAGCAGGGATCGAACCAACGTGGCGAGAATTTGTTGAATACTTAATCAACATAGATTTAGCTAATTATAGTGACGATCATTGGATTCCTTATTATCTCTATTGTACGCCGTGTCTCGTTAAATACGATATCATCGCCAAGGTTCGTATTATTATTGCATGACAATAATGAAATTGACAAATTTTGTTGATCTTTTATTAAACAAAATATATTGATTATGTACGTTAGGTGGAAACTTTATCGCGAGATCAAATTTACGCGTTGAACAAATTAGGATTAGACAAAAGGATCAAACCAATTTGGAGACACGGTAGTGGTTATACGAACGCATCGAGTATATATTTCAAACAATTAAGTCGAAACATGGTGGAAAGACTTTACGAAAAGTTTAGATTGGATTTTGAACTTTTTGATTATTCACCCGAAGATTATTATCGATACGCCGTAGCTCCTAATTGAATGAAAAAAAAAAAACAAAAAAAAAAAAGAAAAAAGAAAATAAAAAGGTAAATTATATTAATCTTTGATAAATATTATCGATTGATTACTGTGAGAATTTGATAATGAAAGAAAAGAAGAAGAAAAAAGAGAAAGAGAGATAGAGACAGACTAGAAAAATGTAATATCGATTGATAATTATAGATTTGATAAAGACAAACAAAAAAAGAAGAAAGAAAGAGAGATAGGGAGAGAAAGAGAGAGGCGAACAAAATCAAAGTTTATGAACGTTTTTACGCAATCCTATAATTAATTGAGTTTAAATCGCGTTACGCCACGCGACGAACGAACTTTTGTCGACAAAATCGATTGACCTACTTTCTACAATAATGTATCGGAACGATCTATCCCTAAACCCTAAAGAGCCCAACTAGTGATGATACTTTAATGACTGCATAGAATAAATATTCATTATCATATAGATCATATTTACGTATTAGATATATTATGATATAGATCTTATTTAAACTTATTATACTACTTATATTATTGATAAAAACATCGAAAATTCTTACCTTGTTATGGAGGTCATCCAAAACTTCATGATTAACCAATCCCAATTCTTCCCAACTTGGTTCCTGTGATTTACCCTCGTTCTTGCCGTCGCCAGCACGCGTCAAGTTTCCATTTCCCACTCCATGAATCGTTTTAGTTCTTCGTATTTCCTCAGGTTCATTATATTTACGAGAAGTGACTATATTCTCGAAATCAACTATCTTCGTTGGCGAACGTGAATCACGTTCTCGTTTGAAAGTTTTCGAACTATGAATCTTTCGTAAGACATTAGTCGATTCACGTTCGTTCGATTTTAATCCTGACGTAGTACCTATGCCAACGTTATCCTTCATCTTTTCATCGATTTTCGAAGTAACGTCGAGCGATCGTTCATCGTCAAGATTCTCATGATTCGATTCGTTCGTAGAGACAGCCCTATTATTGATTTTCGTATCGTTAACACTTTCGTCATGTTCAATAACATTAGCTTGATTGTTTATCGAAAAAAGTTCTTCTGTATTATTCGAAAAAGATAAATTTTTGTCTTGCTCTTTGATAAATTTTATTCTCTGCAAATCTTTCGATTCGTAATTACTTTCTATCAATCTCATGGATGGAACGCTGAACGATCGAAACAATCGTTTGTCTTCTTTAACGTTCTTCAAATCTTCTTTATCTTTTCGATGATCGTTTTCCTTCTTAATATCATCGGGCAATTCTTCGATATTGAAATGTTCTTCAATGGTATTAACTCGAACGGTAGATCGACTCGATTCGTCGTCGTTGTTATTTAATTTCGGTGATCCCGATCGACTCGACATTTCTATGGTCTTATCATTACGTTTATCTCTGTTATCATCATAGTGACGATCGATCGGTTCGATAACGAAAAGAGGACTGTTCGTTCGCGTAAGGATACCCTTTTTTGGACTTAGATCAGCATTATGTGTATAAACTTCTCTCTTGGGACTACTGGAAAGCGATCTGGACATTCTATTGGTATTGCGTCTAGCGAAATGAGGACTGTTGGGCTGCGATATAGATTTTCGACGTGGCCGTTCCGATGGCATCTTTGTGGCTGGAGAAACTGGAAGGGGTATCCTAGTTTTCGAGGAAGCTACGACAACCGATTCGGTATCGTCGCTATCGGGTGTCCTTAATTTAACAATTTCACCACCGAAGTGTACACGTCTAGGGGTTTTTTTTCTTCTATCGTTATGCTCGCTCGTTATTTCAGTTTCGTTTCTTACGTCGGTGCCACTTTCTTCGCCCTCCTCGTCCTCTTCGCTATTCGTAGCTTTTTCTTCGAGAATGGTCATAGTTATGGCTGTCTCTTCGTTGAACTTTATTTCCGTTTCCAAAACCACTCGAGCCGGTGGCATAGTTCCATTAACAATTTCATCATCTTCTTCGGCAATCCCTGACGTATCACTGTCGCTATCCCAAATTTTTTCACAAATAGGGTTTCCAACCTCATCATCTAATTTATTAACTTCCTTCCTGTCCAATGATATCTTTGTTTGGCTCTTCTTGCTAGGTTTCACGTTGTAAACCTTGCAGAGAACTTCCAAATGTTTTTTCAATTCACCGTCGCAACCAGAAATGATGTCGTCAAATTCTCCGACGCCTATAATCTCGCGAATCTTCATCAATGACTTTAGAATGGCTTCCTGATAGGCGACCTGTGTCAAACGAGAGGCCAAAGAGAATGTGACGTATTTGACTATATCCTTGCTAGGACGAGAACCGCTCGACGATGGGAATAGCAAGGATGGTGCGCTGAGGATCACTCCTGTGATCAGATTCGTTTGAAATACATCCTGAACGTCTCGTCGATTAAAACCATCCCGAAATATCTAAACAAGTACGAACGATCAGAATCGATCAATTGATTCAATTTCGTTCGTTGAACGTTCCAATCATCTCCCTCTTACATTTTTCACGATCCTTTCTCTGTCGAGACTATGTACAAGGTATACCCTTAAAGCGTCCAAGGCACCTTTACGAACGGCCGGCGCTGCATGACCTAAATTATTTAACAATTCTGGTACCACCGGTTGCATTACCTCGTCGACGATTTCGCTTGACAGAGTCGGCATCACGTCCATAAGAACGCGAAGAGCGTGCTGCCGTACTTCCCATTCTGGATCTCGCAATCTTTCCGATATCTCGACGAATATCAATCGTGTATCGATTTCCGAGGGAAATCTTCTCGTACGAACCTATTCGATCATCCTATTTATTTTTCTAACGACCGACCGATTTCATTTAATAAGAAAATTAATTAATTGAACCCAAACGTATCTGATACGAACCACGTGTTCCCAAAGAGGTGTTAGCTGTATCGGCGTACCGCTCGGTGGTAATGGAGTCATTTTTCGACGTGGTTGATGATGCTGACTTCGTTCCTCGCCGAAAGAATCGTGAGAAAACAATGTATCTCTTGTAGGAATAGGTGAGGTTTCCTGGGGCCGCAGGCCCTCCGAGCTCGTCGATCCTGTCATAGATGTCAAGCCGAAGGAGCACACGAACTCGGATACTTACGTCTCGTCTCGTTGAAACCATCGGCTCTTCATCCTATTCTTTTCTCTCCCTCTCTCTCTCTCTCTCTCTCTCTCTCTCTCTCTCTCTCTCTCTCTCTCTCTTTCTCTTTAAAAGTCTTTTAACAAGTTCCTATCCTGTGGATACATATTATTTATTTGTGACATGTCTTATTAAAAATATATTTCGTTTCTTTTTTCATGTAGCTTGTCTTTCGTTTTCCATATAGCTTTTAAATCTTATCTACGGGCCATATTCCGCATAATCGAATGATCGCATTCTAACAACAAGATTTATTATAGCGATGCTATAATTTTCTTGACTCTTAGTTCATCATGATGTTTCCTATTTGCTATCGCCGTACATTTCTTATTTTTCAAATGACGCGACATATTTCATTCATGTGTTAAGAAAATATAAATGACGAAAGGTAACTTACCTTATTACCCTCAATATGAACACATTTATCGAACGATTCTTACGATATTTTAATTTCACGTGTGCAAGCGTGATAGTATATGTTTGTGGTGTTCATATTTGTAGGAGATAAGAAGAAATAGAGTTGATTAGAATTTATTCTCCAACCTTTATTCGCGTTATACTAATTTATATTCAAAAGCAACAGGGAGATGTCCGGATTAGGATCGGTTCATTATTAGTTATTACGAACTTATCAGCGTCTCTCTCTCTCACTCTTCGAGCGGTACTTTTAAAAAACGGCCAACCAGGCACCAAACAGGGAAACTTGCCAAGTTTATCGTCAAATCTCACGACACGAACTTCGTATAAAAGTAGTACACACGAAATGCGATTGCATAACCAAAAGAAATTCTGCTCGTATATCAGAGGGATCGCTTGTTGTAAGTGAACTTAAGCTTTTTCTTTTTCGAAATGTTTCCGTTTTAAAAAAAAAAAAAAGGAAAAAAAAAAGAAAACGAAGAAGAAAGGAAGAAAATATAATAAATTGGTCTACTTTTTAAAAAGTTTCTACAAATATAATATATTAGCTGAGTGAGATAGTCGAGTGTTCGGCGATGAAAGATTTTTTTTCAATAAAAATAATTTTTTCAAAGCAAATATTTATAAATTCTTTTGCATTCACCTACCGTATTGATAATTCCGTTTCGTCGTCCGTGTAATGTTTCACCGATAATCATGATTTTCATAAAGAAAGAAACAACGAGAATTAATAGAAAAAGACTAGAAATAAAAAAAAAAAAAGAAAAAAAAAAGAACGAAATAAGAGTTGATAGTTATGAAAGGAGGCACGCGTATATAGACGAAACGGAAATTGATTCGAAACGGTAACCTCACTTGACCACGACCGGCATGTGACTATTGCCCCTGTTCTTCGCGAGCATGGTGGTTCAAAGGTAATATCGACCATTTCATCCCCACTTTGATAGCAGTTTCTAACTCTTGAACTCTTACGACTCGACGGTAGAACGGCTTCGATCACCCTTCTTCTTCTTTCTTTTTTTTATTTTTCATACATATATATATATATATATATATATATATAATATACTTGCATGCATATATATCATTATGATTATCGTTACTATATATATATATATTTTAACGTAAGCTTTATCGTTCCACCAATAGGAACGTTTGAAGATTTCTCTTTTTTTTTTTTACGGGTCATTTGAAAAGAAAAAAAAAATTAATTCCTTTCTTTTACTTTGCAAGAAAACGATCGTAGATCCGTAAAATTTTTTATTACATCATTCATATTTGCTATATGAAAAAAAATCGATGCGTGCCTATCTCTTTTTTTTTTTTTTTTTTTTTTTTTTTTTTTTTTTTTTTTTTTTTGTATGCATTTCGAGCCGTAGCTCCTCGAAGGTCAGATAACAATATCGCTTTATACCTTCATTATCGATGTTCAATATTTATCTTCCCTTTAGCGTAGACTGCGATTGATCATTTCATTATTCAAACGCAATCACGAGATTTTCTCTTTAATAATTTCCCTCATTATTCACGTATACATTCTATATACGTATAAACACGATCGAACTATTCGAAAGTTAAAAATCGTTCTCTCTTTAATTACGAATCATGATACAATAAAGAACTCTTTATTCTTTTTCTTTTTTTTTTTCTTTTTATTATTATTATTATTATTTAATTGTTTCATTATTAATCAATCGACGACGATGTTTCACGCGTGTACCAATGAATTTTTGATATAAGTTATAATTCCAATTATATTTTGATAAAATCAAATACACATTTGTTAACCTCAAAATAGATAATAATAATGCATATAGATAAATTAAAATACTTGATACACATTTATTTCAACTAATATCGTCATTTTTAATGACTTTATAATATTTGTGTTTATTTTGTTCGCATTTGTTCATATTGTTCATATTCGGTGTTATAACGTTATCGCTCTATCATTACATAACATATATTATACATATAAATCGACAATGAAAATTAAGTAATTAAATAATTAATCAGATACGCACGTATTCATAATTTGTACGACATATGTTTTTATACTTTTGTTCGTAGATATCCTATGTTGACACTTAATACGAATATATATATATATATATATATATATATATATATATATATATATATATGTATGTTTAAATTTCTAAAAATAAAACTTAACAATTACTATAAAAAATACATAAATATCACATTCATATATTCTTAATTAATTTTTGATTATTGTTCGATAAGACAAAATAAACGTATTTTATTATAAATAAGACAAACGTGTAGCTTATTTATACTGAGCCAAAGTTAATATATTATTTTCTAATATTATGATAATATTATGTATTTTTATCTGTATTGCTGTAAGAATCAATTCATAATTACCATTATATTTTTACCTATTATATAATTCTTTCCATCAACGGTTTTTTAGATTCTATTTCTGCTGATTTTTCATTATGAACCGGATTTTGAGAATATAAAATTACAGCATTACTAACCATGGCAATAGATATCACTGTATTTATAAGAATAGGTATATCAAATATAATCCAACATAAGACGGCTGTAAATACTAATTCTAATGCGCTAGCAAATGTCTTTAATATAGAATTTAAGTTTTTTAAGAAAAAGCTTGTTATAATGCCAATAGCCGTATTATTTAGCATAATTATTATTACTTTGGGTTGCATAAAAATACTAGATCCAATATTATTAAATATATTGGTAACATTGGTTTGACATGTAAATAATATTAAAAATACTATAACATTACATAAAATACTATCTATGTACATGAATACATTTTGTACAAAAATATTTATATTCGCTCCTTGTTTAAGCAAATATTCATTATAAACGCCAGCTAAGCATGAACAAAAAGTCTGTAAGGTAAAAATATTTATAACTCATTTGGAAACAAATAAAAAAAAAAGTACTATATCAAAGAGACTAACCTGAATAAAGATGAGATAAATATTTTTATTTAGTACAAATTTTGTACTAACATCTTCATCCATACTAATATTTACATGTTTTATCATACAACCAAGCGTCAATAATAACAAAGACAACCACTGCTTTACAGATAATTTTTTTTTAAAGATGAGCTGAGAAGTAAATAAATATTATAAAATGACTGATATGGAAAAATATTTATTGATACATACCTGAAAAATAATTCCTGTCATAACAACCCGAAATTGCAATAGAACATAATAAGTTGTTGGATCAAATACAGCCAAATTGATAAATGCCAAATTATTGTATAGGCAATATAAAAATGAAGGTATTAAGTACAGTAGAAGCACTAAAAATGTAGAATTATCAATTAAAAGAATTTTTTTTAATATTTCTAAATTGTTTACATGGAAACTTTCAACATTATTTGACTAAATCTGATTTATTTATCAAACATTACATACCCTTTTTATGTATTACTATCTCTTGGAAAAGAGATAATATTTTGTTACTAAAATTAAAGACAAAAGTTAATGTTTTCAAATAATATATTGAATCAATAAGATCAAAGATTTGCTTTTCATTGTACTTACTCTTTCCAATACAAAATAGCTGATACAATTAATTTTAAAATTTCTGTTAACAATACCACTGCTACAATATTATATTCGTATTGACCATTTGTTTGAGACCATGTTACAATAATTCCTATAATATATATATCAAGATAAATGATATAAGAGGCACTTCGATTTTGCTTATCGAAAAGTACATAAAGATATTCATTATAAAATTATGAAATTATGATATTACAAAATTTAATGTACTAATAATTATAATTATAGTATATTGGTACATTAATAAATATACTAATACAAGAAACGAGTATTTTGCGTTATATGATTTTTCAAAATATCTATTATTATTTTACTGAAGAGATGTCGAGTATAGCAGTACAAATAAAAATCTAACCTTAAATTTACCTTGATTGATAAAAAGTGCCATGTAAGAAAGAAAAATGACAAGACTCCATCTTCCGGGAAACAATTCCCCCCAATTTGTAGATATCATTTTATAATTTCTCTCTTTTATAGCATTATTTTAAATATAAAATATTAGAGTCATGTTGTAATCACAAGCGGACATTAAAGGGTCGCCTTAACTATCCATTCGCTCCCTACCCTTTTCTTTCATATCAAAAAGTAATCTTAATATTCTTTATCAGTATATTTGTAGTAGTATATATATATATATATATATATATATATATATATTTTTTTTTTTTTTTTAAATTTGAGATAACAAAGTAATAGTTCTTCTGATAAATACGATATGACAATCCATTCGTTATTTTGTATTTCCTTTTGTTTTTTTTTTCCTTTTTATATAAAAATGAGGTGAAAAAATAGATAAATATACGATATTTATCTATTTTTGTTAATAAACAAATATAATTAAAAATAAGTTGCTCACTTATAATTATTTATTATACATCGTCTATAATACATATACTCTTATTTACATTTCCAAAATGATATAATGAATTTTCTTATATAATGCTTCATCTATCATTAAATAATCATTCTATCAATACGTGTGATGTTTACATAATCTTTTTTACTTACTTAGATATATCAAGATATTCTTTTTTGGAAGCTCAAACACGAAATTTACGTATTGTACAAATAAGATATAGCATACTATAAACAAATTTTACATGTTAGTATTTTCTGCTACGAAAGATCATATGTTTAGACTAATGCAAACCAATTCATTTAAAGCAGTCTTTTTCTATTAAAAGTGCTCAGCATTTAATTAATAAATAAACAAATAAATATATTAATATAAGACCGTAGTTAACAGTATTTACTAATCTGATTATAAAAGTAATAAATGTATTTTTTTCTGTGTGAGACCATAGAAAATTATTAATTATAAATATTTTATCAAGATGATGATTTTATCAATATTCTTAATTAGATTTTAAGAAATATTTTGCCTTACTTTGAAATATTTGTGTGTGTGTGTGTGTGTGTGTGTGTATGTGTATATGTATATTGAAGAAAAAATGAATCATTTTCCTAATAGCAAATATTTTAGACATGTCTTATTTATCATAAAAATGGTAATTGTATACGAATAAAGGCAATACAAAGTTAGTACTACTTTCTTTGAATTTGTTTAGAAGATTCATCTGTATATTGTATAATTCATATAATGTTGAAATTTATATATATATATATATATATATATAATATTCTATATATATATACTAACTGTGCCAAATATCCATTTGGCAAATGGACATTTTTATATAATGTTCAAAGAGAAAGCATGATGACAAATTTGTTAAATTTAGAATTAAAAAATATTTTGAATTTATTTCTTTTTATCTAAAAAAAATTATTTTCAAAAATTATCAGACAGTACAATACATATATGATTGCATTATATTAAGTGAAAATATCTTTCAAAGTAATTATTAGTTTGACTCTGGTAACTACATCATTTTAAGTTAATATCTTAAGTACTTCGAATAATGTGAATTACTAAAAGAATAAACAAAATTTCATACCTTTGTATTTATATCATGACAATTACGTTATATTTACAAATTTTAGAAATTAATTAAATTTGCAATTCAATTATACCGTTCCTCGATTTTTTTTTCAAATATGTTAAGCCCTCAGTCTTATATGTACATTATGCATTGAAAGCTTGCTAAAGTCTATTAATAGAACCATAGTTTCTATCACAGCCAGTTTATACAATTTTCCAAGAAATGAAATGAAATGAAATGAAATATGTTTTTTCATACAGCATACTTCAAATATAAATATAAAGTGTATATGTGTTAACATTGTTAAAGGCAAGATGATTATATGAAAGCCATTAAATGTTATAGTCAAATATAAAATCTCATATTATATGGACATATTTTCTTGTGTCCCATTTATAATGATTTATTAGAAATAAACCTTATGTTTTCTGCATAATGTACAACATGACAAATTTTTGACTAGACTCGGGCCATTAGCTCACAACACAAGTTTTAAGGTATCCCTATGATAGAATAAAAATCTAGATTTTTTTTTTATTTTGATGTATGAAATATGAATTTAACAAAAAAAATTATGTAATTTCGTTATCATTAATTATAAATGTTATCGCGGTCTACCGACTTTGTAGTACCTTATAAACTTTATTGTTAACTATTAAAATAAATATATATATTGTATTAAGCAGATAAACATTCATGTTTTATATTTATATGAGATAAATTAAAAACTTTAAAAATATTCAAATGAATTCCTTCTGCAATTAAAGTAATATACTATAATTCAATTATTGTACTCATTTAGAACTTACATTAGTTAGATGTTTTCAATTGTTTTAGAATTTGTTGTGTGATTAATTTAGTTGCTTCACTTGCATTAGGTATAAGAAATTTATCCATATCAGAAATCACTGTATCATTATATTGTGTAGTACCATATTTGAAAGTAATTAGGTCTGAATGTCGTTTTCTAGATGTTATTTTAACAATACTAGTTAATGGACGTTTAACGATTACGTGTGCTGCACCCTTACGTTCTTGTATCTCACGGAGTACAATGAGATGGCTATCGGTAATTAACAATAAACTATAATAGAAAAATACAAAATAAATATATGTTTTTACATATTTCTGTGAAAAGAACGTTCGAAATTAAAATTTTGTTTACCTATCGCAAAGATCTCCATTAACTTTAACTTCTTGACACTTGAAGGAATGTAATAATTTAGGATCTTTCATCCATTGCTGGATAGATACAACTTCAATAGGTTCCTCACTTTCATTATTGGTCATTGTCATATCTAAACAAAAATTTTAGTTATTTAAATAAGTTAAGTCATATCTTAAAAAAAGTTAAGCACTGATCATTAACTCACCTAGTTCTTGATCATCATCTATACTAAAAACGGGTGCCGTTTTTCTTGATCGTCTAATGTATTCTAAATCTTTATTACCCTTTATATCCATATTGCTATTAACACTTGCAGAAGGATTAACAATATAATCGAAAAGTTTCCCTTTCACTTTTTGACTCTTTAATTTCATTACCATACCAATCTTACCGAAAAGATCAGTATTATTGTTTTTCGTTTTATCTGGACTTGCTTCGTTTGAATTAGTCTCAGACATGTTGGCATTACATACCAAACAATGTTGTGAATTATGATCGACCAAACTGGAAACCACTTCATCTCCAAAATATTCATGTATTGCTAGAGAATTTTAACAAAATCTTGTATAATTTTGTATTTATTTTTATTATAATAATAAAAAGTATTTATTAAATATATTTGATCATACCTTGATACCCTAAAGTAACCATACTCACATATTGAGTGTGTTTTTGTAAAAAAGAAGCCACTACCATATGAGTATATCGATCTTCCTCTTGTCTACCACTACCTAAAAAGCAAAGATGTTCTCCTCCTGCGTGCGAACCAACAGCTAATGCTTGACGTTGTGCTTGTAATAATCCTTGTACCGCAGTAGCAAATGCAGATGGTTCTTGAAGCATCTAAAATAACAAACTTATTGGATAATATTTATTTACAATAAAAATAGTAATAATTAACATACCAAGTTACAATCTAAATGAAATGCAGTTGGCAAATGTCCTGCGTTATACTGTTCTGCAGGTCGACAGTCCACTAAAAAAAATCTAACCGATTCAACAGAATTATTAGACACGGACGAAGTTTCAATTGCATTTTCTACTAATTCTTGAGCCGATACTGGTAAACATAAAGCATGCGATATCAATTTATTTTCATAATTATCACCAAACATTATAGGGTACAGATCATGTTTAAACGATGATGGCGTTTTCATTGCGTAATATTGTGCTAATGAACAAAAATCTGTTACATCTTCAGCCTCCAAAGCACATGGCATCATTGATATGGCATCTATTATACTTTGTTTATCATCATCTTTCATGCTTAATATTTGTTCTCTGTACGAAAATGAAAATAAAAGTTCGATCTTATATATAATATTTATATAATAATTGTATAGTTAACAAAGAAATTAATTATATTCTCTGACCTTGCATTTATTACCATTATAAGAGAAAGAAACAACATGAAAAAAGGATCAGCTTGCATAAAATATAAATCCCACATTGTACACACTGCTGGCAAAGAACATACACCAGCGAATAAAGTATTCACCCAACCTTTTGTGTACTGATCAGGTGATACCCTTTTTGTATCCAAAAAAGAACACAATTCTGGCTCATGGTATAACAACAAAAGTCGCAATACAGAACTGTATATTTCACCTCTGCGGAAGATAAAAATATATGAATGATATTATACACTTTTCAGATAAAATTTATATAATAATGAATTTTGACCTTGGAATATATAGTTCTTTTATTGCCTCAAATAAATTATATGTTGCGGAACGTGGTAATTTTAGAGCTACCAATGGACCTAATAATTCTAACCAACCATTTCCTCTCTCATATTGTGCCACCTTAGTTTTACAGTAATATGTTATAATTGATTCCAAGTCAGAAACAACAAAAACCTTATCTTCATCGTCATTTCCAAGTTTTGCTATATTAATGAAAAATATTATATGAAATAATATAAAAATTATCAAATCAATAATTATCTGTAAAAAATCAATTTAAACTTTGGAACAATAAAAAAAAAAGAAAAAGAAAACAAAAAAAAAACAAAAATAAACTCACCAACAAATTCTTGACAATCATCTCGTATAATATTTTGTTCTGGTAAATCAAAGACTTCATTGAACTGACTTAGTTGATTACCTCGATCTGTAACATTTAAACATGCTTGCCAAACATCTGGTCTTAGATCTTCCGGAACTGCTTGACCTTTACAAATTGCGTATATGTCAGAGGCAGACGGTGCTTCCGTATCAAGCAATGCTGCTTCTAATTCCAGTACCCTATTTAATTACCAATAAATTCCAATTAAACATATTAATTATCCAGATAAATATTTTTACTATCTCAGATACTTGTAATAATATTTAAAAGTCAATTTTAATAATATTAATATATATACTATAAAGTGTGTGTGTGTGTGTGTGGTATAAAAAGTATATATATATATATATATATATATATATATATATATATATGTATATATATATATATACAGAAAAATATAGGAGAGATAAAGAAGCTTAAAATCAAGTGATAATATTCATATGTAAATTATTGGATATAAAAATATGGTGAGATAAACCTCATGCATTACCATATTTATTATTTCCATTATTTTTACTAATAATACGATAATGTAATTTAATAAAATGTTTTAACCCATATCTTATTTAAATTATTTTTATATATCGGTAATGTTATTTAAATTCACATATTAAAAATACATATATAAATTAAATAGTAAATAATCTAGTGAATATCACAACAAACATATGATAAATTGACAATACGTATGAATATTAACAAATCAATTAGATTGTTTAAATTTAATAAACAAAGAGCAACGTTAAATCGCATAATATATAAATATCGTTACGAAAACTAAAGATATTAAAAAATAATATGTTGTTACAAAGACGTACCACGTCTTGCCTTCTTCTTGTATTGCCATTTTGATAAGTGTCACAATTAAAACGTGATACAATATTGGCTTAAAAGAAATAACGTTTTCTAATTATATTTATTTGCATATACTGTATGCCTCCGACTAATAAGCATCATCCGAAAAGTTTGATAACTTTTGTGACGATTCTCAAACTTCATAACCTCTTTAAAATTTAACAAGCTTCTGGTATGAAAGTAGATAAAACACCGTTCCTGTTGACAGAACATCTTTCCGGGAAAATCTTGCGCATGCGCATATAAAAGAGCGCATAATCGTTGAACCTAAAACATCATTCAAATGTATATTCTTAAAAATGAATGACGATTAGAATTAATAAAAACAATATTAACGATTAAGAGATTATTTCGTTAAATATATCATATTTATTTTAATTAGGCTTATTCTTTTTTGTACTTTTATTGTTTCACAAGAATGATTATGCACGAACGGATTAAAAAAGGTAATTACCATTACTCTGTATCTATCATTGTGCTCAAATAGAAAATAGAAGTAGAAAATTTGGAAAAATTTATAATGGAAAAATTTGAAAATAATAAAATTGCTTTGTAATCTTTAAAGTTGAAAAAAATAAAGAGAAATAATATAAAAGCAAAGAGAAGATAATCCATGACAACGAATAACAGCGACAACTTCTCGAAATGGCGGAATGAAGAACTAAACGTAAGCCTTAAACCTTTTATAGCGCTTCTTAAGGAGTTGAAGTGGTTCACAGAACGATTGTGATTAATCGTAGGGTGGAACGTAGTTGTAGGAAATGTACATGATTTTCTGTATTGGGACTTATTAAAGTGAATTGGAATGAACTAGAATTAAAAATTTCTTTTTTCTTTTTTCTTTCGTAATACGTCATTCCGCATGACCACGCAACTCTGGCTATCTAAACGCTCTCCAATAGCGTATCGGTGAGAGCAAACGGGAAGCAATTTATAAAGAAGAAATAAAGAAAAAAGCAATTTTGGAGAGTAATTAGATTAATTTAAAACATGCCAGCAGCAAACAGTGTGGGTAGTATAACCAGCAGTGCATTACCAAAATGGCAACTCGCTTTAGCGGTAGGAGCCCCGGTAGCCTTAGGACTTGGCTACATGTATTATAAAAGTAGTACAAAGCCATCCTCTAAACCAGAACGTGGTAAATCAAAATATAGCTCTCGAGAAAATGGTACTAAGACTGACAAGCAAATTTCAATAGATGAAGATTGCAATTTAAAATCCGAAAATGCATCACAAATCGAGGTTAGAATACCATGAGGCTTTTCATTGATTGTGGAAATTATATAAATAAGATTTAACGAATAAATATATATGTATTAAGATACACACATATACACAATATCATAAATGTCTGATTTATAAAAATATGTCTATTAATTTTTGTCATCCTTTTGATATAATCCATTAAGTCATGATATCATATATACTTAATTTAATTAGTATCAATTGCGAAAGTGCTTATTTGATATTTACTCAATTTATTGGATTCTTTTTTAAATGATGTTGTCATATATCAAACATTAAAAAATCTCTTCATGTCTTATTACATTATATAAATTGTTAAAGAAACTTATAAGATATAATTGAACATTTTTGATCACTTAAAATGAAAATTCTTTTATTGTAGACTCCTTTAGAAAAGGCCCAAAAATTCAAGGATGAGGGCAATGTTTACTTTAAAATGGGAAAATACGATGAAGCAATAGCTTTATACAATAATGCTATCGATACCTGTCCAAAAGATAATAAGGAAGAACTTGCCATATATTATCAAAATAGAGCTGCAGCTTATGAACATTTGGTAAAAATTTTGTTCAATTCAATTACACCAATTATAGGTGATATATTAAATATTTATATATATATATATATACATATATATATATATATATATATATTTATAATAATATAAATATAAATAAATAAATATATATATATATATATATATATATATATATATATATATATATATATATATATATGAGATATTATTTTATAGAGAAAATATAGCGCGGTAAAAGCGGATTGTACAAAAGCATTAGAATTAAATCCAAGATACGCAAAAGCATTTTTACGTAGAGGAAGAGCTCTAGAACATAGCAATGATTTGGAACATGCCTTAGAAGATGTTACTACAGCTTGTGTTTTAGAAGGATTTGTCAATCAATCTGCTTTAACAATAGCGGATAGAGTTCTAAAACAACTTGGTAAGTTTGGTAAAAAAAATGTAATTTTTAATAGATTAGATTACATTAAAATAAATAATTACTATAATTCTCTATTTGTAGGTAAACAACATGCTCAAGAACATTGGGCAAATAAAAAGTTTGTCCTGCCAAGCAAACACTTTGTCAAAACATACATCAATTCGTTTCATAATGATCCAATTTTTCCTACATCCATAAAGTTACACTATGATAATCCCTCTATGTAAGTATTCACAAACGATTATGATTTATTTTTTTTGATGATTATATTTTTATGACAAATATTTAACAACATGGAAACTTATAATGTTTGTATTTTTCTTTAATGCTGCAGAGGCTTTACAGAAATCATGAAAGCATTAGATGATCAAGATTATGATAACATAATATCACTTTGTACAAATGAAATTGATAGCGAACAATTAGACGTCCTACCATGGAAAATGGAAATGTTACTTCTCAGAGCAACATTTTATTTGCTTTTAGGGAAACATGATGCGGCATTAGAAGATTTTGAAAAAATTGTAAATTCAACTGATGCATCTAAAGAAATAAAAGTTAATGCTTTAATCAAAAGAGCAAGCTTACATATGCAACTTGAAAATCCAGAAAAAAGTTTCATTGATTTTGATTTAGCTGTTAATATTGATCCAAATTGTTGTGATATTTATCATCATAGAGGACAGGTAATGTGTCCGTTAATTAAATTGTATAAATGATATATTTTTCAACACGAATAATTAAATTTTATATTATATATAAATATAGGTAAACTTACTTATGGAAAAAATAGACGAAGCGAAAGAAGATTTTCAAAAAGCTGTGGATTTAAATCCTGATTTTGGACTAGCATATGTACAAAAATGTTATACAGATTATCGTTATGCTATAGTCAAAAGAGATGTACTGTTGGTAGAAAGTTGTTTAAAAAATTTTGAAAAAGCATTTGAAAAATTCCCTGACTATCCCGAATGCTATACATTATATGCTGAGGTATATTATATATTCTATAGCCATCATATATTATATGGATTAATATTTTGTGAATTATTGTATAATATAGGTATTGTCAGAAACGTTGGATTTTGTGAAAGCAGATTCGTATTTTGCTAAAGCAATTGAAAAAGATCCATATAATGCCAGTATATATGTGCATAGAGGACTACTGCAGTTACAATGGACTAATACCACTGATAAAGCTATTGAATACATAAACAAAGCATTGAAGCTTGATGATAAATGTAAATTTGGATATGAAACTTTAGCAACGATAGAAGTACAAAGGTATATATAATTTTTAATATAAGTCTGACACTTTTTAACATAACCTGTGTGTGTGCGCGCGCGTGCATACACACACATATATATATATATATATATATATATAATTTATGATGCTTTTATAATCATGCGTGTACTTTCTTTTATAGAGGAAATTATAAAGAAGCAATAGAACTGTTTGATAAGGCTTTAGCACTAAGTCGCACATCAATGGAACTTACACATCTTTACAGTTTAAGGGATGGAGCAAAAGCACAGTTTACCATACAAGACAGATTCAGATCAGATGTTAAAAATCTACAGAATATGTCGTAAAATCTTTCACGTTTTTATGTCAAGAAAATTGAAATAGGTATAATACATAAAATAAAAAAAAAAAGAAAATGTACCAGTTCTTTGCTCGTGCAAATGCAAAAGCACACGTTCCTATATGAAGCTATAGTATAAATTTTATATTCATAGTATTTCCATTGCAATAATTATTATTGCATATAAAGTCAAACAGCTTTGATTGATTGATATCAAAAAATATTGAAATTTTTATAAATGTATTTATTATTTGCACGGTTTTTTCTTGTGATGTATATACATTATAACTCTTCAATATTTTTACACGATTTTATGTTGTTACGATTTAATTTTAATATTCTTCATAAACAATCTTTCTATGTTGTTAATATTGCCATATAGTTTACTTAGTTTACATTTTTTCAGAGATAATTCCTAAAATATCTTACCTTTTATAATATTCTATAGCATTTAATTTACAATTAAGTTTGTTATGAATAACAATATTATATTCTATCAATTGAAAACATTTCCCACTACTGATGAACTATTGAACAGCCTTTATGCAGCTAATTGCACTTTTTAGATATCTTTATTTTAAATGTATTTTGTTTATTTTTATGTATTTAATATATATGTGCGTATATATATATATATATATACATATATATATATATTATATAAAAATATATATATGTATGTATATACATATATATATCCTCTCAATTTATAAAAATTCTATAACAGATAACATTATTATTTTCAGCTTTGTTTCTAAATCCAGTATTTATGAAAGGCTATACATCTTTCATTTCTAAAAGTATGTTAAATTGTTGTGTAAAATTTCCATTAATATATTTTATTTATAATGTTTTAAACTTGTATATTTTTTATAGATTAAACGATAAAGAAAAAACACTGAAATTAATTGTAACTTATAAAATATGAAAAGTATTAATTTTCTTTTTTCAAAAATTAAAAAAAAATAAATAAATAACACGTATTGTTTAAAACAGATAATAAATTCCAATTGTGAATTGAAATAAATCTTTTGTATTATCTTGTACATAAAATTACAGAAAGTTTTTAAACAAGTTATATACAATTTATACAACAGACTTAATAACTCATAAACTTATAACATTACGATAGTTATTTCTTTATATCTTTGATTTTCTTACTGAGGAACCAGTGAAACAAATGTGAATGTAATTTGAGAATATACATATTTCACAGTCTTATCTAGAAATTATATTACTAAGGATTCATAAAGTATAAGCCTTTCATATGTACGCTTACAATTTGTTTATAAATCTATATATTAATCTAATGTAAAAATCACAGTAGTAGACATATTATTACAAGTTCTTTATATACAAAGAAGAATGTAACACCTACTACACACAGATATAATTATTTATTGTTTCTGCTTTACTTCAAATATCATAAAATACTGAAGCAAGTGGATAACGTACAACAAATGCTAAACAGCTACAAAGAACCTAAAAGATTCATATGTTAAGTGTACATAATCTCATATAAAAAAAAATATATATATATATACATAGTTAGTATAACATTTTTATAAAGAAATATATGAATACCTGTAATAATATCAAAATTAATGTTAGCGCAGATTCCCTTGTTGGTCCAATATTAATTAATAAAAAATTTATTAGAGTTAAGTTATTGCAAGTCACAGTGTCTTCATTACTTTTTTGCCATTGAACAATTTTTATGGTTCTGAAGACCCACATTAAAAATTTACCTATTTAAAAAAATAACTCATTTCATGATCTAGATAAAAAAGAATATATATATATATATCAATTTTATCAATACAACATACCTGAAGGATTCAGGTCAGAATATCTAAATACTGTGACACTAGTTTCCAATTTATCCGTATCTTTATTATACCTGTAGTCAAATATAGGACTGGTTTTTCTCTCTTGCTTTTCTTTTCTTTTTTTTTTTTTTAACTATATATAATTATATATATTATTATTGGTGAGAGAAAACTTACTTTGGTAGTCTATGTCTAGGACATGGTATAAAATGGAACAGTTGTGGTATACTATACAGAAAATTAATAATTTGTGGAATAAAAAATAATAAAGTAGTTTTACTAAAATGGCCAATAATACCAACAACAGCGAATGTCATTCCAGATAGATAACAAAATGTATCTCCTACGAATACTTTTGATGGATACCTTAAACAAAATAAGACAAGTTTAATACCGTTTATTTATTATTATTAAAGATATGATGTCTTAAACTAATTAGCGACTCTGCTTTGGAACGAATAATAATTTATATTATAAATTATTCGTATGATATATACATGTATATATATATATATATGTGTACATACTTAATTTATTTATCATATGAACAACGCATACAAGTAAAACTAAATAGAAAACTTTATGCTAGTCAACGAACAGCAACATATAGTTTCCATTTATATTCCATGATCGTCGATCGCCGAACTAATGGTCAACGTAAGACGCATGCGCCTTACGAATAGTCATGATCACGCTTGCCGACGAATTTGACGAATGGACGTACGATGAGGCTGGAGTATAGTCGCGCATTCGGGCGTGGTTTTACACGACGTTTAAGACGATTTCAAGAAAGTCTAAAAGATTCAGAAGGAAGGAACCAAGAATCGAAATAAAAGTACGGTTAACGGCGAGTTTAAAAATATGCGTTACTATATAACAAAAGACGATCTTCCTAGCAGCGGAATACCGAGAATCGAATAGAAGGCGTTAGTTAGTTAGCGAGGACGCTGCTGTTCGTCCAGTCAACGGAGCCATTCGAAATTAAATGGCACGTCGGAGAGCAGTGACGTCACGACTTGAACGTCACGTCGCGGGGGCATTGAATCCTCGTCACGTTTTATCGTGAGTTTATATCAAATTTTATACACACAGATTAGCTTGTCTATTGTAATATAATACTGTCATGATGTTTCAAAATTTAAAACGTCGATTATTTAGATCACAAAGTAATCATATTGTCTATTATTATTATTGAGAAACATGTATTAATTATTTCAAATAAAAATGATCTTCTTTTACTTTTATACGCGATAACTAACTTGGTTAGAATATCCATTAAATCAAATATTATTGATATCTATGACAAAATAAAATCATATAAATGAAATAATGTATAAATTTTTGTACAAATAAACGTTAAATTTTCAGATTATATTGTTTATTTGATTAGGTAGAAGAAATGTCTTACTTCAGGAAAAATACAGATAGAAAGACATAAAATGAAAAACTGAACATTTTTTTTAACGCGGAGAATAGTGCCATGCAGACCCGCCTAGATGGGAAGCTGGCGTTACTTTATACGTTGTTGGTTTTACAAGTTCTTATTGTTATGGTTTATGTTATAACAACTCCACCATCTGAAATAGTTGTTGCCAGTACACGTAGTTCTGTCAGTTTTGTAAACTTCGAAGAAACTCAGGTAAAGAGAATTTATATTATTCTACAGAGATTACATTATCGTGAAGAACTATGAAATTTTTATCTAATTACAGGGTCATCATACAGAACGAACAATACATAAAAGACTTCCAAAATATCAGACAATCAGCGGTGAGACATACCTAAATGATATCAGAACTTTTAAATTATTTCGAATATACAATCATACTATATGTTGGAAGGATGGAGTCGATGATCGTAAAATGAGGACTAACGAAATCTCTGAAAAATGTATTTGTAATCAAGGTTGGCATGGGATAGATTGTGGACAACCCGAAGTCGTTTGGAGAGCAATCATGGCATCTAAACAAAATATTAAACTAACACATCGTAAAATAGCTAGACGTATAATTCATACTTTTTACCTAAACGAATATAATTCGGCAATTGCAGAAGTTATTGTAGAAGAACTATATGATGTAGTTGACCTTTTTGTAATTTGTGATTTTAATGGTGCAGAAGATAATTTTCATCATAAATTATCTAAAGGATTGTTGCAGCGGGAACAAAATAAGATTTTATATATAAATGCAGCAACAAAATCTCGCAAACCATCGAGAGTACTATCTAAGTACATATGGGAGAAAGTAAAGACTGTAGTGCAGAATTTAAGAGACGATGATATTTATGTAATGACTGAGCCAGAGCAAATATTAAATTCTAGAGCATTGATGTTCCTTAAAGTATACGACGGATGGCCTCAGCCTATTGGCTTCAGGCTAAGATGGTTAATCTATGGTTTTTATTGGCAACACCCACTTAAAACAACAATAACTCTTAACGCATATACTATCGGATTGATGCATGAAGCTTATAAATCAAATTCTATAATTCTCCAAAAACAATTATTGGAAGAAACAAGCGAAAGAGATGTTCTTGGCTTAGTTATTGGAGACTTAAATCATTATGGAGGATGGTATTGTTATCTGTGTCAAGCCCCAGCCAATATTATAATTAATCTTCGTACTACAAGAAAGTCTGAAAAAATGCTCAAAATTGAAAAAAGGATCGATGTACCTTTTATAGAAGATCTTATAGGAAGTGGCTTATGGATAGATGGTAAAACTAACCTCTTAAGAGTCTCTAAATCTCATGATTTGTATTTTGCTCCTGAAACTGTACTCAATAATACGTGGAAATATGACTGGCTGATAGAAAATTTTTATGCTAAATTAGACTATTATTGAGACACTGGTCATACTCTGACTGTGATATTACTTCATACTCAGTACTCGGCATATATTGTATGATATTATATACTGAATTTATATACTAAAATACTATGTTGATTAAAATATGAATGTTAAATGATTTATACATATATAACTTATAAAGAAATGAATGGCCTATGTTCTTACTTTTAATTATAGATCTCCTTTACCTCAGATTATAAATATTAATTTAATATTTCTTTATCACTTTTAATACTGTTAATAATATTTGACTTACCAATTATATTTAAGAAGAGCAAGAGAAGTTGCTATGTATGGAAGTATAAAGTATAATGAAAATCTATGTGCTTTCCACAGATCCCCAGATAGCTCTATAATATTGAATATTACTATACTGACGGCAATAATTAAACTCTGACCAACCTCCAAACCATTTATACCGGCCAATATGTTTATAGCATTTGTACAAAATACTGCTAACATTCCCATGTATACATAATAAAATATCCATAGATCTACCGAATATCCAAGCCAAATTCTTAAAGGTTTTGGTACTATGATCAATGTAGAATTAAAGTTTACATAATAGACCATTAAGAGTGGTAAAGTGGCAATAGTAGGTAATAATAATTTATGCCGCCAACGAAGATCCAAAACATCATCGGCAAAGCCCAAAAGCAGCATACAACATATTGATAGTAGAGCTGCCAAAAATTCAACAAACTGTAATATAAGTTAATAAGTCATTAATCTTCTCATTGAAATATTAAAGAAATTTCATAGATTATCCAAATTTTAGAAAATTTTTCATTTCTTTCTATATTTAGTTATATTTATCTTAATATTCATTGAAAATTACATAAATATATTAATTTACCTCATTGTGCGGAAAATTTTCATTTTTCAGGATATAATCTGTGAACGGTACGGGAATAAATAAAAACATTGTTACGAGAAATATACATCCTGTAACAACGCCTAATGCTTCCGGACTGTAAGAATGAATTTGATAAAAGTAATATGAAATAACGAGTGTTTTTTTTTTTTTTTTTTTTTTTTTCTTTTTCTTTTTCTTTTTCTTTATATGCATATAAATTTTGTTAATCACTTACATTTTCTGACTGTTCCTCTTATTCATATCAATTCCATAGAGGTTAGCTTTAACGAAGAGATCTTTTAATTTAGGAATCAAATTTAAAGTAAAAAAATATGCACCGATTGACATAATAACGTCAATCGATAATGGAAGGATCAATTGCCACATATCACTCTCAGGACTCATTTGACACTAATTAAAAGTAAACCTTTGTATATAGAAAAATAAATATTTTCTAAGAAATCGCGCGTACGTGATATACGAAGCTGTGCGAAGTAAAAACCGATAATCCGATAATGTTAGATAAATATATGTTGCAATGATATACTTTGTGAATCAATTAATATGATTTTATTGTTATCAAACATTTCTATTGTATCACGAATTTTAAAGCATCATTGTCACGTATAACTATGACTTATTATACATCGAATGAACGGTAGTAGGAAAAGCATGTTATGAAAGAAAGAAAACAGAAAAAAAAAAAAAAAAACACTTTTACCCAGGAAGACGATTCACTGGATGTAAATTCATATAAATATTGAAAAATTTAATCTCAGACAGCATTTTAATGCTCTTCGAGAATTTAGAAAAAAGTAAAAGAACTTTCGAAACAACACGGCAGTACATATTATTATCGTACTTAAGGTTGGAAAAGGTTGAGCTTTGTTTTATATTCTCTGCGAATATAAAATGACATTACATTTTACATCGAGAAGCCTTTCTTACTCGTCTACAGTTAAATCCGTGATTATAGCTTGATAGTATTCAAGGGTGTTCAATTTGACGACGTTAATGGTATCAAAAGTAATTTCTCCTTTCGTTGCGATATATTTGATAATTTGAATTTAAAAATAAAAAAATAGAATATTAATCCTTCAAGATCTCATAATGGGATCTTAGAAAAATGTGTAAAAAATTTACATCTGTTTTTTTATTTTTATTTATTTATTTATTTATTTATTTATTTATTTTTATTTTCTTTTTTTTTTTTTTTTTTTTTTAAATTTTACTCTATAAATGTTTATAAACTCGAATGATATACTATTTTTGGTAAAAGAAGCTTTTATTTTTGTATTATATATAATAAGAAATTATACGTATTAAATATAGCTAAGTAATATTTCATTCGTTTAGACTCCGCCTAGCATGTGCGAAGACAAATGAAAGACGATAACATTTTTATAAAACGTAATATTACGATATTGGAATTTGAAAATAATAAACAAGAAACGTAATATTATTAAAGTGATTCTTAAGGGATTAATATTAATGGTAACGTATTAAAAAAAATTCACTTAAAAATGTTAGGTAATATATATATTAGATTCATAACCTAAACCTGTCAGTTATTTTATAGAGATAACAACGATCAGAGATAACAAAATACGAAAATAAATAATTGATCTTCAATGGACAGTGAAAAACAAAAGGATGAGATTACTGCTTTGGAAAGCATCTACAATAAGGAAGAATTTTCATATTACAATGAAGATAAACTTTATCAATGTAATTTCAAGATATTTATAAATTTTCCTGTAGGATATTATTTTACATATAGCGATAACAGATATCCGGAACAACCAGCAGAGAAAGTACAGATATCGCATTTACCACCATTGTCGTTATATGTTACTTTACCAGAAAATTATCCTTCCACTTCACCACCCATGTTTACATTATGCACATCTTGGTTATGCCAAGCACCACTGTCTAAATTATGCAAAAAATTAGATAGTTTATGGGAAGAAAATAAGGGCCAAGAGATATTATTTGTTTGGATTGGATTTTTACAACATGAAACCTTACAATTTTTAAATATAGAACAATCTATTAGTATGAACTCTGTCTATACAACTTATAAAATAGCTTTGGAAAAGGTACAGAGTTCTCAAAAATATTTAGAAGATCAAAGTTCTCAAAAACGTTTAGAAGAGCACGAAATAAAAGAAACTATTGATAAAGATACGAGTAGTAGTAAAAATAGTAAGAAAAAATTGCAGAGACAACGTTATAAAGGAAAAGAACATAGAAAAATAGATAAAAGGGCCTTTTCCGATTGTCCTTTTGGAAAAAATCCAATTCAATTTTTGATAGATTACAATGAAAAACGTAATCACATTGAATTTAATAAAAGTTTGTATACTTGCAAAATCTGTTTTACAGATAAGTTAGGAGAACATTGTATTAAATTTTTACCATGTTCTCATGTATTTTGTAAACATTGCATCAGCGATTATTTAGAAGTTAAGATTAAGGATGGAAATGTACAAAATATTTCTTGCCCCGAGGAAAAATGTACTTCTGAGGCAACACCCGGACAAGTATATATTTTTATATAGGAAAAATATATAATAGTTATATTTTTTAATATAAATAACTTATCATCATGTTTCTTTTCCAGATTAAAGATTTGGTTAGTCCAGAAATGTTCGCCAAATATGATTCTATATTGTTAAATGTTACATTAGATACTATGTCAGATATAGTCTACTGTCCAAGACGTCATTGTCAATACCCGGTCAGTCGTGATCTCAATGAACAAATGGCAAACTGTCCTGTTTGTCAATATGCATTTTGTGTCTATTGTAAAATGGTGTATCATGGAATAGAACCGTGTAAAGTGAATTCAGGTATATATAACATACATACATACGTGTGTGTGTGTGTGTGTGTGTGTGTGTGTGTGTGTGTGTGTGTGTGTGACTATATGATAATTACTTAGGTGTCATTACAATAATTATAATAATTGGAGTATTATTTAATAGCTGAAAAACAACAATTAGTAAAAGAATATCAAGCTGCTTCAGACAATAAAAGGCTTCAAATGGAAACAAGATATGGTAAAAAACAACTTCAAATATTAGTAGAAAATACAATGTCAGAGAATTGGATCAATGTAAATAGTCAGCATTGTCCTCATTGTAATGCTGCTATTGAGGTTTGTATTTCTTTTATGATTATTTATATGAATTATTTTTTCAAATTATGTTACGTAATATTGTCTTTTAGAAATCTGATGGTTGTAATAAAATGACTTGTGGAAAATGCAATACATATTTCTGTTGGTTATGTGGGAAAAAATTAAATGCCCAAGAACCTTATGTGCACTTCCGTGATCCGGGATCCGAATGCTTTAATATGCTATATCATGGCTTAATACCAAATGAAGATGGCGAGGACGATTTTCTAATTCCTGGAATATATTATGATATAGATGACAATATTCAAGATTTTTCTGATGATGATGATGATTATGACGATGGTTTCTTTATTGAATATTAAAGTTTAAATAATATTACAAAAGGAAAATTAAATTTATTTAAGATCTTCCTACAGTTATAATATGTATTTTACCCTTATGCTTTGATGTAATTTCCCTCTACTTAAAATTATTTTTATATTATTTTATTATTATAAATAGATATTATGAAATTAACAAAATTCTTGTGCTGATATATTGTATAATTCATTTTATAGGATAAAATATTTAGCTTGTTAAATGTATGACAAATATTTAAAACGGTTCGTTGATTCCTAAATAAAACTATAATTACTGACTTTACAAATAATGAGATATTAATTTTTTATTAAAAATTAAAATCATTATTATACTAAACAACGTATCTTTGAAAAATTTGATTTTAATTTTTTATTATTTAGTAACAATGTTTACTATCGACTGTTAATAAAATGTCGATAATGGAGAACATGACAAATTTGTTACGGCTGTTTATTATACGCGTTAAGAAAAAAATAATTATAATTTATTTTCTCTTAGATTTAAATTTTTAACTCGTGAACGTTGAATAAATTGAATATCAATAAAAATAAACTTTCGTCTAATTTTGACTATTACCAGATCAGTTTTCTTTTGCAATACGATGAATGAACATGCATCGTTCGTTCGATCTTATCTAGACAAAAGATTTCCTTATAAATTTTAATTATACAATGATGAGCTAGAACAGCATAATACAATTGAGTTATTTCATCATATCCTAATTCTATCAATAACGAATCCAACCAAGTACCATCAAGTATCATGTACCATCTCTGTTATCTGTAGTATTATCAATTCCTTATTGGGAATAAAGAATTTGAGGAAATACAACAAAAACAATAAACAAGTAATAGTAAAAGATAAACTTTTTTGCTCTGTTGTCATCAATGAAACAAAATTTCTTTAGATTGAAATAATTTTGAAAATACATTGACATATGCAGCCATTCGCTCGGTAGTACTTGCGTTGCATGATTTACCATTAGATTTCAATACATTGCAAATACTATCGACCCAGGTCTCACCACGTGGAGGTTGCTGCATGTGGAGACCCACGGGCTAACGGTGACTCTACTCTAAAATCCGCGTTCCGCGATACCGATCCGCGATACCTTTCCGCTTCAATGCACTGGCTTCTTAACTAACAGGGTATGCGTAGCTTTAGCTACGGCACACCTCTTACAGATAGCTCCACCATTTGCACCGTCCGCTTCAGACATAACGGATTATTAAGCACATCCGAATTCGTGCTTTCCGAATTTCGAACAAAGCGCACTCCTTAGAAATACTAATCGCGTCGCGACACTCATGTGTGTGTTATAATTACGTAGATTCTACTGTTAAGCCGAAATTCGCGAAGTACCCCCATCGAAATTTGCAAAAAATCAAACGAAGTCCACGGTAGGACCTTTAATCGCGCCCGAACACCCACGCGAGTGTTAGAAAAACGGTGACTTTACAATTCGCGTTTTCGATACGAACAATCAAACGAAATATAATCGCGCCCGAGAACACCGACGCCTGTGCCCGCCGACACGCGCGCCAGTGTTCTTCCTATCCTTCCCGTATTCGCGCGTAGAAATCGATGATGAATCCAGCGATGTACCATTCGGCCGCAGATGAACATATCCCTCGATGATCTATCCTGAAAAAGAAAAAGCTAACGAGAAAATAAAAGAAAGCAAAAAAATATATAAAATAAAACACAATATATACACAGATTATAAATAAAAAATAAATAAAATAGAAAATAAATATATATAAAGAGATAAGAGAGTTAGAGGAAGAAACGAAAAGAGAAGAAGCTCGACACCATACTGAATCACCAGTCCGCATTATCCCATAGATCCTACCTAAAGCTGTAAATCATAATTAATAAGAATATATTAAAAACATAATTAAAACATAATTAGAAACATAATTAGAAATATAATTAGAAACATAATTAAAAACATAATTAAAAACATAAATGAACACATAATTAAAAATATAAATAAAAAGAAACAACATAAATAAATATTAAGAAAATATAATTAAAAGGAAATAAAAATATGAGATAGAAAAGAGAGCCGGAGAACAAAAAGAGTGCCGGAGAATGTAAAGAGTGCCGGAGAACGAAAAAAGAGCCCCAGAAAGAGAAGAAAAGAGAAACAAATCCATACGATGCTGAGACAGCAACCCGCACAGAGGCCCTCACCCATGAGCCCCTCCCATGGGTCCCACCCGAGATAAGGATAAAGGATAATTAATAAGAGTAAATAAGAATAAATAGAAATGACAGCTGACATAAGAGTCATAAGAGTGTGATAGATAAATTTCCTTGTCGTTTGTCTAAGAAATTATTGTACAATATATTTCTGTTATATTTCTTCTTTTGAAGAATTATTAACGATACAAAATGGATATATGTTAATGTTTAGTTAGAATTAGTTTGAAAAGATATTGGAGAAGTAATACAATATGCAGCCATTCGCTCGGTTATACTTGTATTAAAAAATTTACAATTAGTTTTTGCAAGTATTACCGACCCAGGTCTCACTACGTGGAAGTTGCTGCATGTGGAGACCCACGAGCTAACGGTGACTCTACTCTAAAATCCGCGTTCCGCGATACCGATCCGCGATACCTTTCCGCTTCAATGCACTGGCTTCTTAACTAACAGGGTATGCGTAGCTTTAGCTACAGCACACCTCTTACAGATAGCTCCACCATTTGCACCGTCCGCTTCAGACATAACGGATTATTAAGCACATCCGAATTCGTGCTTTCCGGATTTCGAACAAACAAAGCGCACTCCTTAGAAATACTAATCGCGTCGCGACACTCACATGTGTGTTATAATTACGTAGATTCTACTGTTAAGCCGAAATTCGCGAAGTACCCCCATCGAAATATTGAAGAAATCAAACGAAGTCCACGGTAGGACCTTTAATCGCGCCCGAACACCCACGCGAGTGTTAGAAGAACGATGACTCTACTCTACAATTCGCGTTGTCGATTCGAACAATCAAACGAAATATAATCGCGCCCGAGAACACCCACGCCTGTGCCCGCCGACACGCGCGCCAGTGTTCTTCCTATCCTTCCCGTATTCGCGCGTAGAAATCGATGATGAATCCTGCCATGCGATGTATCATCCGGTCGCAGATGAACCTATCCCTCGATGATCTATACTGTAAAAGAAGAACATAAGAAGAAAATAAGAGAAAAAAAAATTAATAAAATAGGACATAATATATATATACACATATACATAATAAATAGAAAATAAACAAAATAGAAAATAAATATATATAAATAGATAAGAGAGCTAGAGAGAGAAATGAAAAGCAGCTGTGCACCATACCATGGGTCCTACCTAAAACTTATAAATCATAATTAATAAGAATATATTAAAAACATAATTAAAAACATAATTAAACACATAATTAAAAACATAATTAAACACATAATTAAAAACATAATTAGAAACAAACAACATAAATAAATATTAAGAAAACATAATTAAAAAGAAATAACATATTAATAACACAAGTGAAAACATAAATGAAAACATAATCAAAAAAAAATAATGTGAGATAGAAAAGAGAGCCGGAGAAAGAAAAGCAAGCCCCACAAAAAGAAGAAAAGAGAAGCAGTTCTACACAATGCTGAGACAGCAACCCGCACAGAGGCCCTCACCCATGGGCCCCTCCCATGGGTCCCACCCGAAATATATAAAGGATAATTAGTGAGAGTAGATAAGAATAAATAGAAGTGACAGTGGATATAAAAGTGTGATAGATAAATTTCCTTGTCGTTCTGTAAGAAATTATTGTACAATAAATTCTGTTATATTTCTTCTTTCGAAGTATTATTAGCTATATAAGATGGAAATATGTTAATGTTTAGTTGGAATTAAATTGAAAAGATATTGGAAAATTAATACAATATGCAGCCATTCGCTCGATAATACTTGCGTTATAAGATTCACAATTAGACTTTGCAAGTATTAACGACCCAGGTCTCACCACGTGGAGGTTGCTACATGTGGAGACCCACGGGCTAACGGTGACTCTACTCTAAAATCCGCGACCCGCGATACCGATCCGCGATACCTTTCCGCTTCAATGCACTGGCTTCTTAACTAACAGGGTATGCGTAGCTTTAGCTACAGCACACCTCTTACAGATAGCTCCACCATTTGCACCGTCCGCTTCAGACATAACGGATTATTAAGCACATCCGAATTCGTGCTTTCCGAATTTCGAACAAAGCGCACTCCTTAGAAATACTAATCGCGTCGCGACACTCACGTGTGTGTTATAATTACGTAGATTTTACTGTTAAGCCGAAATTCGCGAAGTACCCCCATCGAAATTTGCAAAAAATCAAACGAAGTCCACGGTAGGACCTTTAATCGCGCCCGAACACCCACGCGAGTGTTAAAAAAACGGTGACTTTACAATTCGCGTTTTCGATACGAACAATCAAACGAAATATAATCGCGCCCGAGAACACCCACGCCTGTGCCCGCCGACACGCGCGCCAGTGTTCTTCCTATCCTTCCCGTATTCTCGCGTAGAAAACGATGATGAATCCTGCCATGCGATGTATCATCCGGTCGCAGATGAATCTATCCCTCGATGATCTATCCTGAAAAAAAAGAAGCTAAGGAGAAAATAAGGGAAAACAAAAAAATATATAAAATAAAACATAATATATACATAGATTATAAATAAAAAATAAATATAATAAAAAATAAATAAAATAGAAAATAAACATATATAAATAAATAAGAAAGCTAAAGAAAGAAACAAAAAAAGAGCAGCTCTGCACGATGCGGAAACAGCTGACAGCACCATTCCATGGATCCTACCTAAGACCTATAAATCATAATTAATAAGAATATATTAAACACATAATTAAAAACATAATTAAAAACATAATTAAAACATAATTAGAAACATAATTAGAAACATAATAAAAAACATAATTGAACACATAATTAAAAATATACATAAAAAGAAACAACATAAATAAATATTAAGAAAATACAATTAAAAGGAAATAACATATTGATATTATAATTGAAAACATAATTGAAAAATAAAAATATGAGATAGAAAAAAGAGCCGGAGAAAGGAAAGCGAGCCCCAGAAAAAGAAGAAAAAAGAAACAACTCCACACGATGCTGAGACAGCAACCCGCACAGAGGCCCTCACCCATGGGCCCCTCCCATGGGTCCCACCCGATATATATAAAGGATAATTAGTGAGAGTAAATAAGAATAAATAGAAATGACAACGGACATAAAATTGTGATAGATAAATTTCCTTGTCGTTCTGTAAGAAATTATTGTACAATAAATTCTGTTATATTTCTTCTTTCGAAGTATTATTAGCTATATAAGATGAAAATATGTTAATGTTTAGTTGGAATTAAATTGAAAAAATATTGGAACAGTAATATAGTATGCAGCCATTCGCTCGATGATACTTGCGTTATAAGATTTACAATTAGACTTTGCAAGTATTAACGACCCAGGTCTCACTACGTGGAAGTTGCTGCATGTGAAGACCCATGAGCTAACGGTGACTCTCCTTTACTTTAAAATCCGCGTTCCGCGATACCGATCCCTTATGCCTTCCGCTCGGATATTTTGGGCATGGTTCAAAGCTAACAGGAAGTATCTAGCCTTAGCTACAGGGACTCCACTTACAGAAAGCTTTACCGTTCAACACCCTCGCCTCAGGCATAACGGATTATTAAGCACATCTGAATTCATGCTTCCGAATTTCGAACAATCAAAGCGCATTAATCGCGTTCGCGACACTGACGTGTGTTATAATTACGTAGATTCTACTGTTCTATCCAAATTCGCGAAGTAATCTAATCGAAATGTCGAAGAAATAAAACGAAGTCCCCGGTAGGACTTTTAAGTTGCGCTCGCGCACATTCACGTGAGCATTAGAAAAACAGTGACTCTACTCTAAATTCGCGTTTTCGATACGAGCAATCAAACGAAGTTTAATCGTGCCCGAGAATACCCACGTTTGTGCACGCCGACACGCGCGTCAGTATTCTTCCTATCCTTCCCGTAACCGCGCATAAAAATCGATGATGAATCGAGCCAGGCGATGACGCATTGGACCAGAGGTGAACCTATCCCTTGATGATCTATACTGGAAAAGAAGAAAATAAGGAAAAAATAAGAAAAAGAAAAGAAAAGACATATTGAATATCGCTGCATGATTACTCGATCATTCCTGAAAAAGAAAAAAAGAAGATGAAAAAAAAAGAGAAAGAAAAAAAAATATATAAAATAGAAAATAAATACGTATAAATAGATAAGAGTGCTGGAGAATAAAAGAGCTCTGCACGATGCTGAAACAACTATCCGCACCATCTCATGGGTCCTACCTAAAACTTATAAATCATAATTAATAAGAATATATTAATAACATAACTAAAAACATAATTAAACACATAATTAAACACTTAATTAAACACATAAATAAACACAAATAAACACAAGTAAATACATAATTAAACACATAATTAAACACATAATTAAACACATAATTAAACATATAATTAAAAACATAATTAAAAAGAAACAACATAAATAAATATTAAGAAAACATAATTAAAAAGAAATAACTTATTAATAACATAACTGAAAACATTATTAAAAAAGAAAAATATGAAATAGAAAAGAGAAAAAAAGAGATGCAGTTCTACACGATGCTGAGACAGCAATCCGCACAGAGGCACACCCCCATGGCCCATCCCATGGGTCCCATCCGAGATATATAAAGGATAATTAATGAGAGTAAATTAGAATAAATAGTAATGACAGTGAAGAGAATTTTCTGTGCGTTTCAATTTTAAATCGATAGTATATCTATTAATCAATAGTATATAGTAGTACATGTATATGATTTTAATAACGTTGCTAAGAATATCCTATTGCTTAAATATTAATTAATTATTCTTTCCCGTGTTGGCGATCCCTGGACAACCTGGAACTAGCTGAAAAGAAATAAAGAATGAAAAAAGAAAATGTATATATGTATATTAATTACGTGAACGATAAAATCCTGAAATTTAATTTAATTAAACATAAGAAAAATAAAAGATTAATTAATAAAAAAAAATGAAATATGCTGAACCCTGATGTAAAGTAATATTATTCTCTCTGAAAGAAATATTATTCTCCCTGAAAGAAATATTATTATATTTATTAATCAATATTATATGATAATACATGTATATGATTTTTATAACGTTGCTAAAAATATCCTATTGTTTAAATATTAATTAATTATACTTTACGTATATCGTGCGTTGTGTAAATGTTGAAATAATCTTATTTATTAATTATTCCTTTCCGTGTTCGCGATCCCACGATCTGCCACCAGCTGAAAAGAAATAAGGAAAGAAAAAAGAAAATGTATATATGTATATTAATTATGATAAAATTATGAAATTTAATTTAATTAAACTTAAGAAAAATAAAAGATTAATTAAAAAAGAAAAAAGAAATGAAAAATTCTGAATACTGATCTAAAGAAATATTATTTTTCCTGAAAAAAATATTATATTACTTGTACATTTCATAAATATATGATTTTAATATAGAACTCGATTTTATTAAAATAAAATTATGAATTTAATTGAACTGTAGAAAAGAGAAAATGTACAATATTTATCAATCGACTTTAACGTAAAATTTGATTTTATTAAAGTGGAATTACAAATTGAACTGAATTTTAGAAAAGAGAAAATGTGTAAAATTTATATATCGAATTTAATATTAAAAATGCTTAAAATATGAAATAATCATATGGCAATGTGGTAATGTTATTTACGGAATATTACTTCGTCTCAGTTTTTTAAATCTTTACCATTACACCCATCACCATAAGAGCATTTCGAATGACAACATGGTAAAATTAAAATGCGACTAAGAGCCATTCTCAAAAGTTTCTAGTGACCCTTCGAAAATAATTCAATAACCTAATAGTAATGCTCTTGAGGCATATGTTGGGGAGGGGCCCCTTCGGTATATAGCCTCTTCTTTGTTTCGTGGCCTAGTCGATTATTACTCTAAAACTGTATCGACAAAATTTAATTTCAAATTCTAAGATATGAAAGAAAACCATAACACAATCCTAACGTATTTGAAAACTTATTATTATTTTTTCGAAAGATAATTTCTTGCAACGTAGGAGAAGTTAGAATCAGTATCGGAGGGATTAAAAAATTTACTCACTACTTAAGAAGTTCTGCGATGGCTCCAAAACACTCGTTCGCGGTTTAAGTCGAAATTGAGAATGAATGATTCTTCAACATTAGATAGGTCGACATCGAAGTTGATGAAGATCCTCTTCAGTGATGCACTGACTCTAATTCGCGGTAGTTATTTATTAACGGACGTTTACTGAATTTATTTCGCGGAATTCAACTGTCTTTTATAAATAAAGTTGGTGCGATTGTTAAAAAAGCAAAACACTTTGCGAACAAACACTGACTCTAACGACTGCATTACACGCAGTCGATGTAAAAACATTTGTTGTTTAAATCGCGAAACGCGAACGAACAAGCACTGCTTCTACTTGGTGATATTTTCATTTTATCGATAAAAACATTCGATTACTTCATTGCTACGCGCGCGATTGCAATGAAATTCTGAAACAGAAAAATACAAACAAAATAATTAGTATCACTGTTATAATAAGAAACTGTATAAATTATTAAAGAAACATATGATATAGAAATATATTTACTTTAAGTCTTCATTATAACTATGCAGGAAAGATATCCTGAGAGAGCTTCGATGATTACTCGTCGGAATCCCAAAGAAGATTGATCCAATGATAGTCGAGATCGATCAGAGATTTGATTTTGTTGACTTCACACATAACCAAGGAACGGCAGTTAAAAATTTAAATATGCAAAGAAATATGCAAAAATCAATTAAATAAAATTAAATATGAAAATAAAATATTAATTATTTTAATTTTCTCCCGTGTTACGATCTTTGTAATGTTTAAGAGAGTGTATTACTATTTAAATATTAGTTTATTATACTCCGCGTACATTAAAGATTGTTTAAATAAATGAAAAAGTATCGAAAATATTAATTTATAAATTGTCACGATAAGAAAGAGAGAGGGCCGATGTGCTCTGGTCGGAGTGCAAAAGAAAAGTGACTCGGTACTTGTCAAAGTTAATCGAAGGACCGTTTATGTTTATATTATGCGAGGTCAAGTACCTCGAGATTAAGATTTTAAAGTACTGGAATTTTATATTAAAATTATTTTAAGTTCCTCGCGCGATTTGACCCTCGCAATGTTTAAACGAATGCACTATTATTTAAATAATAGTTTCTTGTACTCCGCGTACATTAAAGATTGTTGAAATAAATGAAAAAGTATCGAAAATATTAATTTATAAGTTGTCGCGATAAGAAAGAGAGAGGGCCGGTGTGCTCTGGTCGGAGTGCAAAAGAAAAGTGACTCGGTACTTGTCAAAGTTAATCGAAGGACTATTTATGTTTATATTGCACAAGGCCAGCAAACCTGAAACCGAAATTTTTAAGTACTGGAATTTTATATTGAAATTATTTTAAATTTGTCACACGTTTTGATCTTCGTAATGTTTAAACGAATGAAATAATGTTTAAATATTATTTTATTGTATTCCGTGTACATTAAAGATTATTTAAATAATTGAAAAACTATCGAAAGTATTAATTTTTAAGTTTTCGCGTTTAGGAAGGGAGAAACGATATGCACTGATCGGAGTGCAAAAGAAAACTAACTCGGTACTTGTCAAAGTTAATAGAAGGACCGTTTATGTTTATATTACGCGAAGATAACTACCTCGAGATTAAGATTTTAAAGTATCGAGATTTTATATTAAAATTATTTTAAGTTCATCGCGCGATTTGACCGTCAGAATGTTTAAACGAATGCACTATTATTTAAATATTAGTTTATTGTACTACGTGTACATTAAAGATTATTTAAATAAGTGAAAAAGTATCGAAAGTATTAATTTATAAGTTTATATGTTTAAAAAGTGAGAGAGCCGATGTGCACTGGTCGGAGTGCAAAAGAAAACTAACTCGGTACTTGTCAAAGTTAATAGAAGGACCGTTCATGTTTATATTACGCAAGGTCAACTACCCCGAAACCGAAATTTTTAAGTACTGGAATTTTATATTGAAATTATTTTAAGTTCGTCACGCGTTTGGATCTTCGTAATGTTTAAACGAATGAAATAATGTTTAAATATTATTTTATTGTACAACGTGTACATTAAATAATTGAAAAAGTATCGAAAATATTAATTTATAAGTTTACGCGTTTAAAAAGTGAGAGAGCCGATGTGCACTGATCGGAGTGCAAAAGAAAACTAACTGGGTAATTATTAAAGTTATTCGAAGGACCGTTTATGTTTATATTACGTGAGGCTAACTACCCCAAGATTAAAATTTTAAAGCATCGAGATTTTATATTAAAATTATTTTAAGTTTCTTGCGCGTTACGATCTTTGTAATGTTTAAGAGAGTGTATTATTATTTAAATATTAGTTTATTGTACTCCACGTACATTGAAGATTGTTTAAATAATTAAAAAATTATCAAAAGGATTAATTTATAAGTTGTCACGATTAGGAAGAGAGAGGCCTGATGTGCACTGGTCGGAGTGCAAAAGAAAAGTGACTTGGTACTTGTCAAAGTTAATCGAAGGACCGTTTATGTTTATATTGCACAAAGCCAGCAAACCCGAAACAGAAAATTTTAAGTGCTGGAATTTTATATTGAAATTATTTTAAGTTCGTCACGCGATTTGATCTTCGTAATGTTTAAACGAATGAAATAATGTTTAAATATTATTTTATTGTACTTCGTATACATTAATGATTGTTTAAATAATTGAAAAAGTATCGAAAATATTAATTTATAAGTTGTCGCGATTAGAAAGAGAGCGTGTCGATGTGTACTGGTCGGAGTGCAAAAGAAAACTAAGTCCATCGAAGGACTGTTTATGTTTATATTACGCAAAGCTAACTACCCCGAGATTAAGATTTTAAAGTACCGGAATTTTAATATTAAAATTATTTTAAGTTTCTCGCGCGTTACAATCTTTGTAATGTTTAAGAGAATGTATTATTATTTAAATATTAGTTTATTGTATTCCGCGTACATTGAAGATTGTTTAAATAATTGAAAAAGTATCGAAAGTATTAATTTATAAGTTTACGCGTTTAAAAAGAGAGAGGGACGATGTGCACTGGTCGGAGTGCAAAAGAAAACTAACTTGGTACTTGTCAAAGTTAATAGACGGACCTTTTATGTTTATATTGTACAAGGCCAACAAACCCGAAATCAAAATTCTAAAGTACTGGAATTTTATATTAAAAATATTTTAAGTTATTCGCACGTTACCGTCTTTCCAATGATTAAGCGAATGTACTATTGTTTAAATATTATTTTATTGTACTTCGTGTAGATTAAAGATTATTTAAATAATTGAAAAACTATCGAAAGTATAAATTTATAAGTTTACGCGTTTAGAAAAAAAATATTGATGTGCATTGATCGGAGTGCAAAAGGAAACTAACTCGGTAATTGTCAAAGTTATTCGGCGGACCGTTTATGTTTATATTACAACAAGATTGAAATTTTTAAGTACCGAATTTCAATTTGAAATTATTTTAAGTTTTTCTCGCGTTATAATCTTTTTGACTTTGGACACGAATTTCCTTATTTTTGCCATAGAATTATCTATCGAAATAATGATCGAATATGTTTCTCCGTGTTATCATCCTGAAACGCATTCTTTACGTTTAGAATGGTACAGAATATCCAAGTATCAGCTATTTACATATATAAACAACCAGGTAATCGCTTTGTCGATGAGGTACAACGATAAATTGTACCTCATTGTAAGTGATATGGAAATAGCAGTAGTGGATGTACGAACTTCTCTTTTGTCGCAAATATCGAAAGGCGTCACAGTACTAAACTTTTTCTTCCTAAAAATTGTCAAAAAGAGCATTTATGTCAACAATGAGAACAGGCATAATTCTCAGCTAATTTTGATAAACAAAATTTCATTTTAAAGATGAAGATTTAATCTAAGATTTTACTTTTTCAAATTTTTGCATAAGCTTTTTATTCGTGCATGTACTGTTCTCGCAAAATACCATTTTTAAGTTATATTTTAGTCTAGTCTTAATTATTCTCGCTTATTTATTCTCGTAGTTCATATTTTGTCCACATCTGTCGCTGAAGTCGCATGCGTTACGAACGGAAGATGTATAATAGCCTTGTAGTTTTTGTCATAATGGTATGAATGGCGTAGGAAATGTTGTGTTAGTTGATTCTTTAAGATGCTTTTTAACGATAGGATAAATCATATATACAAATCTAATTTAATAGAAGTAAATTTAAAATATTAACATTTACATAATTCGTATAATTATTGTATAACGAAAAGAAAATCGTTATTTGTATTCGATATATAAATCTAACCTATCACTTTGCCGCGTCGTCGAATTGTATATAAATAAAGAAATTTCTAAAATATGTTTGTACTTGCGGAACTTAAAGATACCGTTAGAATACCACCATGGAAATTTAAACGAAAATTGAATGATGCAATCACTGACGAATTAAATAGGAAATTAGCTAATAAGGTAATGTCATGTCATATTTTTCTTAAGTTTAACACGGCAACAAAATTAAGTTTAAAATTTCAGGTATATTTAAACGTGGGTCTTTGCATTGCATTGCACGACATAACAAAAATAGAAGAATCATATATTTTTCCAGGAGATGGTTCTTCGCATACAAAAGTATTATTTAGATTTGTAGTGTTCCGTCCATTTATGGAGGAGATTCTAATAGGAAAAATACGTAGTTGTAGCGTTGATGGAGTACATGGTAAATAAAATTAACTACATAATAAGATTTTCATTTGTTTTTCTTTGTTTGCATATACATTATAATTTCAACTTCAAATTTCTATTTTAGTAACATTAGGATTTTTCGAGGATATAGTTATTCCACCTCACAAATTACAGCATCCCTCTAGATTTGATCAAGCGGAACAAGCGTGGATTTGGGAATACGATACTGGGGATGGAGAAAAACATGATCTTTTTATGGATGCAGGTATATATTTGTAATCATTTTGCCATTAGAAATGTATTTAATTATTTTCTTTATCGAATAATTTTATATCTCCTTAGGCGAAATCATTAGATTCCGAGTAGTCAGTGAAACCTTTACGGAAACATTACCATCAGGTCCTAACATTTCTAATGAAACAGTTGAAAAACCTGAAGTTAGCAATATATCTCCTTATACTTTGGGCGTAAGTGTAAATCAATTGAAAGTATTACATTTTTTAATTTGCAACTCTTGTATTACTTAACTTTGTTCACATTACCTAATCACACAGGGTGCTATAGATGAACCTGGTCTTGGTTTACTTACTTGGTGGGAAAATGCATAAAAGCCTGTGAAAATGCAATGAATACTTTCAGACTTATTAAATGCAACATTTAAAAGTACTGAATCTTCATCAATAAATTTATATTTCACAGCACATCTCAATGTATCATAGAATGTTACATCTGTGACCTGCATCACAAAGTGACATATTTTCCAATACAATTTTTTTCATGTGCAGGTATGTTTACGCTTAGTTTTGATTGATAACAGAATTAGTAAGAATAATTTGTACAATATATACAAAGATGTTGTGTACTAAACACGTGATAACACACGCAAAAATAATTACAATGTTATAGAAAACAGATCTTTCTAGTTGGCTACCTATAAATTATTATACGCGAGTTATTAAATACAACATAAATAATAAATTTCCATTGATATTATCTTAAAATATTAACATCGTTTAATATGTCGCAGGACATATTGGGTTAACCAAATAGTAAAGTTCTTAAATATTTTAAACACACGAAATATTCCGTTTATATCATATTAGACTTGTTAACGTGTTATTGCATAAGGAATTTGAAATAACTAAAGCGCGACGGTAAACTATAAATTTAAAAAAGGCTAATTCCATTACAGTAAATTCTCAAGTAAAATCACGAATACAAATATCATTTCTCATAATATATAAATATGTAATAATTGATCTCAGTTCTTATTTCAATAACATGTATTATAAAACAGATTATATGAAGCATATCTTTTAAGAATAAAGTACTAGATAAACCGGTAACATGTTTCGTAAATGTCTCGTAACAGTATAGTTTTTCTAGGAGGATTCTTTAAAGCAAATTATCTAATATTCCGATTGCAGGTGCAAATAGTGAAGCGGCATGAATATCGATAATATAATATAATATATCATGAACATTTCAAAGTCAAATGGAATTTTATGTAACACAAATCTTATCACAGCTCTAACCATTAAAATATGTCATGCGTAACACATCTTTTTTTCTTTTTCCTATAGAAATATACAGAATAGAGAAACGAATCCGGTGACTTGTGTGAGTCCTCTTTCTCGTCTGATATACATATATATATATATATATATATATATATATATATATATATATATACACATATGCGTATATATATATATATATCTTTGGCTTTTGTCGAATAATGGGTGATACTCGTTATTCGAAAAAACATGCTTTAAGAACATACACAAAGAGGTATTAGGATTATGTATCTATACGTATTACGCAGACAAGAAGATAATAAAACTATGATCAGTTAAAACATAACGCGAATGAACAAGTGCAGTTAAATGCTGGCGTCAGTGTATTAAAAAGGCCTAAAGACTACTTAATTTAATTTATTATATCGCGTGTGGCCTTTTCCATGCCCGTTAGAAGAAAAACATAGTTATGCTCTCAGAATATGGACGTCATCAGCGTTTCGCTTGCGTGATATACCTTTCGCTCGTACATATGTACCATTGTCATTTGTTTCTTTTACTTTCTCTCCCTCCCCTACGTATTAGTTTGCACAAATTTTTCTGTATACAAATAATACAAGTCTTCCGCAAAGTCGTGCCGAGTTTGCACCTTCGTATCGCCGAGCAACGCGACTACGTTCGAAATCAAAGAGGTTGTATCGCAAATACCGTAGTTAACACTCGGTTCCTCTTATTCAATGATTAGGCAACGTGGTAAGTGTTCTCGTAAATAATCAAAGAGCTCACGTGACGTTCCTGGACAGTTGGTTAGCTCTAATTCGTGTAAGTGACGAAGCTGTATCAGACTAGATAAGCCACTACTAGTAAGTAATGGACATCCTGGAAATGGAATTATTTCATTTAATCGTTACGATTATATTAATTGTAGAGATTTAACGATAAAGAGTAACTCACCAGCAACGGAAAGCACTTGTAAGGATCTCATACCGCATAAATGCTGAAGTCCGAAGTCTCTTAATTGTGAACACCATCTCAAGAACAAAGCACTTAGGGATCCCATTGTTGAAATATAACCTACGCCAATATCCGTTATGTGGACGCATCTATTTAAAAGGAAAAAAAGTAACGTAAATAATACATATGCTTCGAGGTAATATGCATGTTTAACGGTCGGTGTTTATCGTTACCTGTCTAACGTAAGTTCCTCTAAGTGATTCAAATCACAGGCGATATATTCTAAGGCTGCGTCTGTAATTCGCGAACACCAGCTCAGATCTAAGGAACGAAGTCTTAGCAAATTTTCCGCTATTAATTCTACACCGTCGTCCGTCACTTTACTGCATCCAGAAAGTGATAATACAGTCAAATTTGGCAAGGAATGTACTACGACAAAAAAATGAGTACATGAGCTAGATATTATTATTAGCTAAAATTAACGCTTAGAGATCTAATCATATTCGTAGAATTTCCATTAATCAAATTCTAAATTATACATTTATTTTATACGATCGTAAACGTTCCGTGAACTACGATTGCAAGACCGTCTCGTTGGCATCTATACAAGTATGTCCTGTATCTTGTATTAGACCGATGATTGATCGGAGAAACGTTTGATGATATGGTCAACGTACTGTACTTCGTTAAGTATCAACTTCTAAGAGAATTTTCTTTGATATATTTTTTTAGGATTCGCAATTAGGAAGTTTCTTTTCTCTTAATCTTTGGTCCCGTAAAATTCACGAGACGACCCTGACTGACAGCTTGAATGCTAAATAAAGCTGTTCCTTAATTCTATATTTAATCTTCAGCACGTGTGTGTGACTGATTCAATTTCACGTTTTAGCCGGTCGGTGGAGTGCTTATCATATTCTTAGAACGTTAAAGTACATAGGCACACAAAGAAAGAGAAAGAGAGAGAGAGAGAGAGAGAGAGAGAGAGACTATGCGTGCACACACACGTACACATAGATCTCGTTTTTCCATTTACAGATATACTTTACGGATCGACACGCGCAAACACGAATTATATGATCGTGCGCTAAGAAGACGTGACGACATCATACGATCATCGCGTACCGCGTGACCGATAAAACGTTATTTTGCAAAGGATGTAGGTCGCTCAAGAACATTTGCGATCGATAACAACAATAACATCAATATCGTCTTCAAAATCAATAACGACAATGTCTCACCAATATTTATTACTGCCTGATTGGTGAGTTCCCAGCAGGATTGGAGCCTGAGAATGCTAAGGGCGCTACTCTGTTTGGCGCTGAAGTATCTCAATGCGGCGTCAGTTACATGATAAGCCTGGAGCGAAAATTCGTAAAGACTGGGTAACAATTGGGCTACTGCACCTACGGCCTCGTCTGCAACGTTTATGCAATCGGACAAGGACAATGATACTATCCTAGGCGTGAGACAAGCCCAAAGTCCAGCTTCGGTGATCTCATTACAACCAGCCAGTTCCAATTCGAAGAGAGCCTAACGATTGAGAGAAGACAAACATTTCGATCTATTATACTTCATGTTTATCAGTTTGCAACAAGCACATTAACGTTATCATCGTCATATCATAATCATCATTATTATCATTTATGTAAACGAATTATCTTACCTGCATATGATCTAAAAGAGCTTCGAGACCTCTGTCGGTGACAGCGCAACATCGTAATGACAAGGAATGAACGTATCGTTGCGCAAGAGGAAATCCATGCGTTAACTCTGGTATATCTTCATCTGCGGCACCCAATAAAACTAACGAATGAAAACCTCGCCTTACCAAGGAGGCATAGAGACGTGTACGCGAGCTGGATGGCATAGATCGAGCTTCTCGGCACCTAACTACTGGTACCAAACCTGCCCAGAGTCTTGGTCTCGCGTATAGAACGTCTCGCCATCTCGTGCATACCTGCACAGTATAATAAAGTTAATGTAAACGTAACACTGTCAAATTGGACGATCCATTTTATTTTTCATTTTACTTTTTTGTTTTTTTTTTATTTGTTTTGTTTTGTTTTTTGTTTTTTTTCCTTTTACCTGAGCCAATATCCTTCTCTCGGTGGCATTGAAATAAAGAAAGAATCGTCCAAGAAAATGATCATCTTGCAATAACTGCTCCCACGTGCTCGGTGCGACGTACCCTCCCATACCACCACTCGCGAGGCTAACAGTTTTCGATTTGTTCCGTGATATCCTCGGTCTGCTACCTGTACCATTGTTCAAAGTTTTGTTGTTCCCTGTTGACATGTTATTCATCGACGTTGGAACGCTCCTACTCGGCTTCTCCGGAATCGTGTTTACGTTGTTCGCGCTCTGCAAATTTGTATATGCCACCCCACCGCCTCCGCAAAAGACATTCGTAACGCGTTCCATGACGCTCGTCCTCCCTCCACCTGTGATGGAATAAAAGCAAAAGAAAAAAAAAAGAAACAACGAAATGAGTTGTAAGTAGAACACGGCGGCAAACTCGACGATTCTCAAGGGCTTTTGAAAAACGAAAAAGAAAAAGAGAGTAAATAAAAAAAATGGCGGGAACATTTCCTTAACGTCGTTTTTCCCTTTTCTTTTTCCTTTTTTTCTTTTTAAATCGAAGGGACGTAAGTACTAGAAGGGTCTCCTCGTATCTCAAGTGATAATCTCAGAAAAAGATAAAAATAAATGAACGTTGCAGAATTTAGAATCGCTCCTCTCGTTTTCCCATCTTGATTGAACCTTCGATAAAATACGCTCCGTGTTAAGTTACGATCTATCGTCCATTTTCCCATTTTTCCTTTCCCTATTCTTTTTTTTTTTTTTTTTACTCTCATTCTTCGACAATCGTTTTCTTTAATCCTCTTTACTATTATTATCGCAACAATAGAATGGTTGCGATTGGTGCAGTGCGAGTATGACACGCGAAATGTTTTACGACCCTCGTAAACATCTACGTCATTTACTTGGCGTACTAAACGACGCGCTTCTAAATCATAGAGCGGTTAAAATTACAGACCGAACGAACAGTTCGTGACATCTTTTCGTAAAAGGTGAGATGTAAAGAAGAACGCTCGTTAAAAAAAAACAAAGAAAGAGAGAGAGAGAAATAGAAGGAAAATTTCTATTCCTTCTCTCTCTCTCTCTCTCTCTTTTTTTCTCTTTCTCTCTCTCTCCTTTCGCTTTCTCTCCCTAAGTACATCGAGCCTCTCTCTATTTTTATACGCACGCGGCCAAATGCTATCGATTTCACTGCAGTTAAGATTGCGGCGACTATCGACGCTTCGTAAATAATTCGAGTTGGAAAATAAAGGATCAGAGGCATAGCATAAATGGCCGAGAACAAGAAGGATAGGGGGTAATCGGACCGTGAATCGGACCACGAGTGTACTCGACACTACTCGACGAAATTGCATAACGATGAACGAAAGAAAGAAACAAAAATTCTCATTTTCGCTTTCGATGATATGGAATACTCGTTTGTGCATAGATACGTACGATGGCGTATATGAAAGAACAGGTCGATTACGAAAATGACGATGAAAAGTGAAAAATTAATACGATATGGAAAAGTCATCGAGCGTGTATGCGCTTGTAAAACGCGTTCTTTTTTTTCTTTCTCTTCCTCACCCCCGCCCCCACTCCACCTCCTCCATTTTTCTTCCAATTGCCTAAAGTTTCTAATTATTATGTGTAAATAGAAGAAAAAAAAAAGAAAAGAAAGAAAAAAGAGAAGACGCATTGATTCGCGACCAGCTAAATTACCTTTGTAATCGCCGGCATAATATCTACGCGTTATTACGTAACGATGATGAATTCTCCATCGAAAATGAAGACGAAGGAAAGCTTGCACCCGAAACTTGCATCAAAAGTAGTCAAAGCTGAAAATTCGGATGGACGGATTCTAGTCGTTTACGAAGAACGCTAATAATCGAACTATAATATTATAATTGCAAGGAATGATATGTTTCGCGAACGATCATTTGTTTCTTATTTTTATTTGTCAAGGTGGGCGGGCAACTCGATTTTCGGGATTAGAATTCGAAGATTAGGGTTAAAAAAAAAAAAAGAAAAGAAAGAAAGAAAGAAGGTAATAAAAGATAACTTTCACCGACCATGATGCTTCGAGGTCCTCAATCCCAAACCGTTGATCCTCTTGGTCAATTCGGCGCTGGCTCTCTCGACGACGCCTTGAGCTGATATCGAAGACATGTCTCTCTTGATGTCTTTCGATGATCAAACCACCACCGTCTTGCTCGTATATTTAGAAGACTTAGTCAAGAGTAGAAACACGATTTCGTCCGTCCCTCGTGAAATCGCGACATGTTCGATCGGCGGGAGTCGTCGCAGACGGAGTCACCGCCGTTGTGTCCTCTTCGTTCTAAGGCTTCGCTTTAACCGGAGACATAAAAGCTTCTCCTTCGATGTCTTCAACCCTCGCCTGAGATCCTATCACCCTCCCACCCCCACCCCTTACCACCCTTTGACGAGCTTGCACATTAGTCTCATTTCATGGACCGATGCTTGACAATGGAAAGGAACGAACTTATATGTCCTGTGTCTTTTTGTTGCAATCGAAATGTACTTTTATATATATATATATATCTATATATATTTTTTTTTCTTTTTCCTCACGATCGAGCCACGATTGCTTCGCGTTCAACGTTGACGAGAGCTATTCGTGAAAGCTCCCGTGGTATTTCTTTCCCTTTGCCTCTCTCTGATCGTTCTCTTTCGTTAACTCGTTCTCGCCTCCCTCTTTAACCGAATCTATGTTTATAACGACGAGCGTCGTCGAACGTAAGCGAGGTGGAAAAAGCTCCCCCAAAAGGTGGAGCTGAAGCATCGGCACACGGGGGTGGTTTGCGCGAGACTGAATCGATATTCGTACTAAACTTGCCCGAACTGCCCCCACTTAGTTCGACGAGAGTGTAGTTTCCAGGCGCGGGTCGACTCGTGTCTCTTCACTCACTCACTCTCTCTCTCTCTCTCACTCTTTCCCTTTCCATTCTCCTATTTATCTCTCTCTCTCTCTCTCTCTCTCTCTCTCTCTTTCTCGATATGCCTTTTAAACGAATGTAACAACGCGAGATTTCTTCGAGACTCTCCTCGAGTGTATCACGCACGAGTTAGAAGCACAGAATGGCCGATCTTCGACATCGAACGTGAACACTTTGCAAATAAGTTAACGAACGATAGATTACGTTTCTAATTTCATTGTTTCCTTGAGAAAAGATAAATTGAACATTCGAATCGTTCGAACGACGAGGCCGATTAACCGATGATATTATTTCTTGAGAAAAGATAGCATTCCCATTTCTTTATATTTAATTTTGATATATTTAATTTTTATCAACATTGTCCTTCGATAATGAGATTTGTAATTGTTCTTGGAAAGAATTAAAGCGATGACCGACATTCGAACCAATACACTTGCGATTAGATATATGCTTCAAGGTTTCTGCTTGCCTCGACAAAATCAATTGGCCGTTCGTTCCTTCGATGGACGTCTCTATGTATCTATGTATGTATGTATGTATGTATGTATGTATGTATGTATGTATGTATATATGTATGTATGTACATATATATGTGCCTACGTAGAAAATAAAAAATATTTCAGCGACTGCATTTATTCAATCGTCGTCGGGGTCGTTCGTTTGTACAATAATGAAATTTTTGTAGCACAAAGTTGAAACTGATGGACATCAAGGGAGCATCGATCGTTTATTACTTGAAGACATCTTGAATTTCTTTCGAATAAATTATCCTCTGCTCTCTCTATCGTATCGTATCGTATCGTGAATCATTAATTTAGAGATCGTTATCTATCGCTGGCCATACGAACTTGGTGTAAATATAAATATCACGGATAAGTTTGTTCGTTCTTTGAGAATCGAACGAGATTTAATTAATCTTTTTTTCTTGTTTTTTTTTTTTTTTTTTTCTTTTTATTTCATTTACAATTTCAACCCTTCGCGACTCTATTTCCTCCTCGTTGAATTTAACCTGTTATTTCGTAACATCTACCCAATTCAACGAGATCCCTTGGCTATTTGATCGTCGAGAGCAACAAACATACTGTGCTTCCGCATTGAATACGCTATGTAGACTATTTGAAAGACGCGTTCGCGCGCGCGTGCGAATTATTCCGAGATTGAAAATGAAAATTTTCGAAAGCTAAATTTTGATAACTCGAAGGTATCATTTTTGGTAGAGTAGACTTCCTTTAACATTTTTATTCTTATCGATGACGAGCCATGGAAATGCATAATATCGGTGTATCATAACGTAAAGCAGTAGACTTTATTTTTAATATGAAAAAAGATACACTATGTCTTCGCTAAATTGATAGAAAATATGTAACATAAAAAGATCGTTGAACACGCGTGCCGTATCGTACTAAAATATGAAGAGCTATCGTACGTAAACATCGTTTAAACGTTATACAAGAAAGACTACACACATATCGAACGTAAACTAAACCAATCGTCGCACAGAGACAAGTCGTGATCACTCTTGTTAATACTACTTCATGAAAGATAAGAGCTACCACAACGATTAGGTAACGATAATGTTAAACTCCTTTAATTGGGGTACAAGATAAGAATGAAATACCTTTTGATACCGTGTTACTTGCATTCCGATTCACGTAACACCTATTGCTTTTTTGTTTCTTTTGGTTTTTTCTTCTTTCTCTCTCTCTCTCTCTCTCTCTCTCTCTCTCTCTCTCTCTCTCTCTTCTTACAACTAACGTTCGATTACTTTTCTATGCTTCATCCTTATGATTAAATGTAATAAACAAAGAATTTACATCGTGCGATAAAATTCGTGATCGCTTCATAGCTTTAATGTTACATAATGATAAGAGATCCTTTCTAATACGTTTAAATTGATATTAACAAATAGAGATTTGCTACTCTAAACGAAGAAAGAAATTTTGCAATTTTTATATCTACATCTTATCTTTATCTGTTTTTCTCTTAGCATTATGAATTTAGTATTCTTTTTTTTAAACCTAACATGTAATACATTTCATTATTATTATTATTAACAATGTAATAATTCGTGACCGAGCGAGACTTCAATACTTTGAAATGCCGGTTTCTTTTTTTTTCTTTTTTTTTTTTTTTTTTTTTTTTTAATTACGGTCATAAGTATGTCATAAAGCCATAGTCACTTTTCTAGCTTATGCACCTACATATTTCAGCTATGTATTAAAATCCCAGCAATTTAGTTGCGAAAATTTTTAACGTTCCTTTAAGACACAGGAAAAATTTCTTTCCATTTGGTCCAATGATACCCATACATATGCAACTTGAGGATTTATGTACGGACCTTGCCTTTAAACACTGTCATCTAATCGAAAGAAGAAATAAAATTGTTTCATATATTGTGCGACTTTATACAACGCTTTCTTCCTTTATGATTGTTTTTTGAAGAAATTTATCTTACCGTGATACCACCACTTTGTCTTCTTTGGATTTTTATTACAGGTTTTCACATAGAAAGAATTATCCGGTGGCCTTTTCTAAAATTAATATCGTATTTAATAAACATCTATAGGATTTATTTAATTGATCTTTTATACCTTTTCTTTGCAACTACTCAGCATTGACACAATGCTCAAGCATACACTTTGCACACTGAGTGCCGGTGACCAATCATCGGTTAAAATTGATAAGCAAATGTGGCCATTGCTATAAACATGTGGATGAACTGGTATATTACCAATGAATGTTACTTCCGGCGAATCAAAGGGATACTTGGAACTGAATTTAAATTGTAATTGAAATCTTTCTCCCTCGTACAAGGTACCCTTTGCACCTTCCATGTGTACAATCCATTGTGTCAAGTTTTGTCCAGCTGAATCACCATCTACCCTGACACCAGGTGGTGGTTCACGTATTAATGACATTAATTCCTTCTGTAATCGTCGCTGAAAAGATAAAAACATCATTTTATTTATTTCTATTATATATGGAAGATCACACATTTATTCATTTGTTTATTAATTTTTTCTTTTTTTTTTCTCTTTAATTAAATCTGATATCTAAATTATTAAACGTTTAATATACATTATATATTGTATGTATATATATATATATATATATATATATATATATATATATATATTATATACACATATATTTGATAAATATAACGTCATAAAAAATTAATAGGAAGTATGAATCATCAAGGGCAAACTTTAAACAGTTGCCAGACTATGAGCACGTAAGAAAATACGTAAAGAAAATAAATATAATACTACGAATGATCGAAAATTTCACGATTTAAATAATATTTTTCTTTAAAATATCTCTCTAAGAAATATAAATAATCGTCGATAGTGCTTCCAAATTGATAAGATAACTTGAAGGAATTTACATAAAAATTAATGAAATAAGCGTTCCGATTTGACACGAAGTTTTGTATAATACGTAGACTATGCTAAATCTTATCTTTCTACATTTACTTATGTTGTTAATAATTATTCATGCTATCGATATTTTTAATAGGAAAAATTTGCTTAGTATCTGCATTGAATATTATAGTATATTTTTTTCTCTTTAGGCAGGAAAGAGATGATACATTAACAACTTACTTTCGACGGAGACAGTCCCGCCATTGTCGTTAAACCACTTTCCATTGGAAAACATAACCGCTGTTCATTGCAGAATGCAGTAATTGTTTGTATTTTTCATTTTCTTCTTTTTTACTTAAAAACGTAACATCGGTTTAACATTAACGAATTTCATTTTTTATTTTTTTTTTTTCTTTTTTTTTTTATTTTTGACTCGTTTCACTTGATACGTTTTAGAAGGGCAAGCTTTTTGCATCAATATGCTAAAGCTTGATAAAATACGATAGAGCGGAACATAGGGCATAGACTGAAACGTCAGAGGTATAAAACATAAAGTGCATCCGCCATTTTGTTTTATCACTGACTCATCATTAATACAAAATCGACGAAAGCAATTGGTCGAGTTTCACAGTTAACGACCAATCGTGTTCATCCTTCGAAATATTTGTTGATTCCTATTGGTTATTAATTTTTCGCAAATTTTACTTTTATTGATAATACTCGTAAAACATTTTTTTCTTCGAAATACTTTATTCTTTATACGTCAATTATTATTTAACGTTATCAGATAATATTATTTTTCCAATATTTTATATTACATATCAATAATAATATTGAGTAGGTATTTATATCACTTATGATCATACAAAATTTCTTTTTATTTATATACACATATAATTCAGAAATTTGGTTGTTTTTTTGAAGTATGTTAAAATATATATATATATATATATATATATATATATATATATATATGTATGTATGTATACGTAAATCTTGTATTTACAATATACATCAAAGAATATTTTTTCGTTACTGTTAAAATAGCTGTTGCAGAGAGGGTAAAAATAGTAATCGAATTATCTTACTGGTACAGGAAATGATGACTAGATATTAATGAAAAAAGAATTATCGAGATAAAATAAAAGATCTTAGCTGTATATTTGAAAATTTATCCAAATACCAATTATGATCAGTCATGGTAGCTAAAAGACCCGATGTTAGCACTTTAGTGTCAGTAGAATCAAAATTAATTAAATGTCCATCAAATAATGATGTAGTCATTCCACCAAGAGCACTATGCGTGAAAAGAAAATTATATTAGTTTTCCAAAATAATTACTTACTATACGTTTTATATTAAGGTATACCTGATGATGGCTGTTCCAGAACATATATCCCACTTTTTGATAGCAGTCATATGAACGTATGCAGTTGCATTTCCAACTGCTACCTCTAAAAACTTGTAACCTAAACATAAATTACATTTTTTTTTTTTATAACATAGAACATCATAGCATTTGTTCTCCTATATACGATTTAAGAAATATATTACCTGCACCTGCAGCAGAAACAATTTGAACATTTCTACCAAAAGCAGTTTTGGAAGCGTTATTAACTTGTCCAGCATGTGACCGTGATACAATTAAAATTGGCAATTTATTTTCATGCTGCATCAAAAAAAAAAAAAAAGAAAAAACATATTTTAATCAAATTCATACAAAGATAATTTATTATGAATATATTACCTTTGGCAAATTATATAAATTTTGTGAAGCTCCATGACCAGTCCAAGTCCAATATAAATTGTGGTCTTTCTTTGTTTCAAATGGCTTATAAATAACACCTATTATAGGTTTTCCTTTTACGGCAATGCAGACCATAGTCGTTACAAATTGTAATAAATTTTCTGTAAACTCCTTTGTAGCATCCAAAGGATCAATCCAAATAGTGATATCTTTAATATTTTCAAAGTCATCCCCTATATCATATTCTCTTAGGTTGTTAAAAGAATTCCTAAGATCAGGAACAACAACTTTATCGCAGTCTTTTGATGCTTCTTCGGATATTACAGTAATGCCTGGAAATGCATCTTTTAAAGAATTATACATAGCACAGTGTGATCTATAATCTGCTGCTGTTACTGGATCATTTTCACCTGTTGAAGTAAAAAAGATATGTTTATGTTTTAATTCTAAATGAAGCACATCTCTTTTTAAGATAAAAATATACATTACCTTCTTTAGTTTTCCCTTTACTTTCAATATTAAAGCTAGTTTGTTCGTGTACAGAAACGACTTCATATCCGCCCAATTCAGCTGCCTTTATGGCAGCAACGAGCAACGATCTAAGAGATACTACATCCTTATTATTCGATTCTAGGATGGAAGATCTTCTTGAAAAGAAATATATTGCGCCTAATAATAAAAGAAACACACAAAGACTGAACCTTTTCGAACGTACGTTCATTCTTAACATGTGTTTATTAATAATTCAACTTTGTTCCGGGACATTTATTTATGCGCATTAGAATTTTATTCTGGTCACGATTTTGTCGTATCAAAATTTTGTGCATAACTCATCTAAAACGATCTGAGAAGCCAAAGTTTTGATGTATTACGAATGATAAAGATCTAGAACAGCTGTTTTCCATACCACGTGATACACATTATACGTAAGAATGACTTGCGGTCGTATCAGTGATGCGTACGATTTACTATAGCCTCACATCTGATACACAGATTACTTTCATTAAATGGGAAAGACCATACGATACGATTATACTACTTGGATTATAAAACATTTTCATACACTCATAAATTTCTAAGGAACGATATTGTTTCTACGTTTATTACATAACTTTAGATCGTACAGATTATCGGAAGATCGTATTATAGATTTGACAAGATTTTGCCTTAATTGTAATAAACTTAAGAAGAAGATGAAGCGAGAGAGAGAGAGGGAGATATATATATATATATATATATAGAGAGAGAGAGAGAGAGAGATGTTCCCTCAGTGAAACCTATTTACAATGTAGTTCAAGCGGCTCCGCTACATCTAGCGTAGCGATCGAAAGGTTATTTCAAGACGGATTGAAGTCTCTGAAAGACAAAGGTGCTTTAGGTATACTTTAGCAGAATCATCGAAGCCTATTATTGAGAGAGAGAGAGAGAGAGAGAGAGGGAGAAAGAGAGAGAGAGAGAGATAAGAGAAAGTATCTTGAAACATACTTATACATCGTCGTTCGTCCACCCCTTCCGCGCACATACGCGCGCATCTCGCGTAAGAAGGTCGCTCGAACGAGCGGATAGCCCCAGCCAAATGAGGGAAAATCGAAGAGTAGGGACTTCGTTGTGAGAAAGAGAGAGAGAAAGAGAGAGAGAGAGAGAGAGAAAGAGATTGTGTGAAAGAGAGAGAGAGAGAGAGAGAGAGAGAGAGAGAGAGAGAGAGAGAAGAGAGAGAGAGAAAGAAGAAAGGAAGGAAGGAAGGAAGGAAAGATTAGAAAGTAGGAAGGAAAGGAAGAGAATCAAGGAAAGGACTCGAGCTAGCCGATAAGGTAGGTTGCTCTTTTCGACCGATCCGCAAAAGCAGGGCGAACGTCGAGAAAGGTGAAAGGTCAGAAGAGCGACGAGGGAACACCGTGGGATATCGACTCGAGGAGGAGGTCGAGTGTGAAAGATAATCTAACCGTCGGGGGTGGCGTGTACGGTAAGGGTAAGTGCGAAAGCGGGTCAACCGAAGTGTATAGAGAAGGCGAGGAGAGACTTACGAGACGCGCGTAGCAATTCTCTATACAAACTTATTTTTATGGATCCTCTTTCTCTCTCTCTCTCTCTCTCTCTCTCTCTTTCTTTTTTTTTTCTTTAATTCAATCTCTTCTATGTAATGTTCAATTTTTATCCTATAAAAATATGATACAGATCGTTTTCCAGGCATTGTAATAATCCCCGAAAAATCTCGTGCGAATTACTGGCAGGTGTCTCTTTTCTCTCACTCTCTCTCTCTCTCTCTCTCTCTTTGTACCTTTTTTATTAATTATTAATTTCATTGTATGTATATGTATATATATATATATATGTATATATATATACTGTTTTGTACTTACAATGCACTCAATGTGCTTTATTTATATTTGAGTTTCGATCTTATATATTATATATAATATATATTATATATATACATATATATATATATGTATTGAAATTTTCTTGCTGACCTTTAAAATTTCTCTTTCCCTCTCTCTCTCTCTTTCTCTCTCCTCTTTTTCTCTCTCTTTCTTTTTTACGATATATCTAAACGCAATCATCTATCGAACAGGCTAACGTAACGCGCCGCGGACGAAAGATACATGTAGAGATATATATATATATATATATATATATATATATAGAGAGAGAGAGAGAGAGAGAGAGAGGAGAGAAAGAAAGAGAGAAAGAGTGAAAGAGAGAGAGAGAAAGAAAGATATAGACGAAACAAGAAGGCATAGGGTAGTGCGCGTGTGGAGTAGAAAGTGGTGGGGGTATCACGAAGAGGGAGGTTTGTGTGAGAAAGAAAAGGGGGGAGAGAGAGAGAGAGAGAGAGAGAGGAAAAAAGAGGAACGATGACGGGGTGCGCACCTGCTCGCGCTCGAGTTTGCCCGCCAGTCGCCGGGGTGGTTTTGTTCGGTTGGGGAAACGAGCGCGTTCATCGCTAGCTCGTATACGCGATGAAGAGATAGGAAGGAAGAGTTTTACTCTCTCTCTTTCTCTCTCTCGTCGTCGTCGTCATCGTCGTCGTCGTCGTCGTCGTCGTCATCGTCGTCGTCGTCGTCATCGTCGTTATTATTTTTATCGTTATAGTTTCTCGTAAAAAATAGTGACGTAATTAAGAACACGTATATAAACGATCTACGTGACATATAAAACGTGTTGGACAAACAACTTTTATCCTCGAAATTCGTACGTGTTTCTCTTTAATCATCTTACTCTCTCTCTCTCCCTCCCTCTCTCTCTCTCTCTCTCTCTCTTTTTATCTCTCTCTCTCCTTCTCTCTCTTTCGCTCGCTCGCTCGCTCGCTCACCCTCTCTTCTTTTTTGTTCGCTAAATACGCGCGCGTTTTCCATCGGTCCTTCGCGTTTGTGTGTATGCTGTGTGTATTCCTTTCTCTCTCTCTCTCTCTCTCTCTCTCTCTCTCTCTCTCTCTCTCTTTCTCTCTTTCTTTTTATCTCTATATGTGTGCGTGTTTTTTTCAACAGAGTGACCACGTGCGTGCCGTGAATATGTCGCATTCATCGTTGGTCTTTATTACTGTCGATCTACCCCTATGAATCAAGTGACACATCGGAGATAAAAGAAAAGAGGAAGCTGGATAATATAAAAAAAGAGATAGATAGATAAAGAGAGAGGAAGAGAGAGAGAGAGAGAGAGAGAGAGAGAAAGAGAGAGGTAGAAAGAAAAAGAGCGAGAGAGAGAGAGAGAGAGAGAAAGGATGACTAAATTCATAAAAATGTAAAGGGAGGAAGAGAAAAAGAGAGAGATTGGATCGAACACAACTGGTGTAACATTTCTCTCTCTCCCTCTCTCTTTCTTTCTGTCTCTCTCTTTCTCTCATTCGTTCGCGAGCCGTCGGTACGCGCAGTTATTCGGTGTTGCTGGCTGACTATAAAACCCGCTTTGCTGTTGCTGTTGCTGCCGCAGCCTCCATCGATGCTCTCTCTGCCGTAGTTATATATATATATATATAATGTGTTTTATATGTATATAAAAGGTATATATATATATATACATATAAAATATGCATATATATATGTATATATATATATATATATATATATATATATATATATATATATATATGAACATATTCACGTAAACGTTAATGAACAAAAAGGAAAAATAATAATGAAAGTGTAGCCTTCTGTGTGCATCGCTATCGTCGTCGTCGTCATCGTCGTCATCATCGCTGTCGTCGTCGTCGTTGTCGTCGTCGTCGTCGTCGGCGTCATCATCGTCGTCGTTGTTGTTTCTTCGTCGTCTTCGTCTCATCATCGTCGTTGACCCTATCGTCTCTTTTTTTTTCATTATCAGGGAACTTTTATTTCGCTAAAATCGTATAAAGGAGAACTGTAAAGAGAGGAAGAAAGAAATATTGTAGAAGGAGAGAGAGAGAGAGAGAGAGAGAGGGAGAAAGAGAGAGAGAAAAAGAGAGAGTGATAGAGAGAGCAGATAGAAAGGAGCAAAAGAAAGGGGAGGAACGGGAGTGAATAAAGAATAGACATATATTTATACGTAGACTATGTGTCCCAGGACAAAGGAGAGCGACAAAAAAAAAAGAATAATATCAAAGCCAAGGGCCACCAGTCAGCCTTTGATTCTCTTTTCACGTGACTCTCACCGGAACAAAAAGCTGCTATAGTAGATTCTCTTCTTCTCGTTTTTTCTTCCACGGACTTGTTTGTACCACCCCCTCACCACCACTACTACCACCACCACCAACACCACCAACACCACCACCACCACCACCACCACCACCACCACACCGTCTTATTGCTCTTTTACACGACCAGCAAACGCTATTCTTCTTATTCTTATTCTTGCTCTTATTCTTATTCTTATTCTTCTGGTCCACCTCGCTTTCGTAGCTTATTTACTTGTGTACTCACGTGTGCGCGCACGCGTATCCGTGTGCCACCACCTAATCTCTCTCTCTCTCTCTCTCTCTCTATCTCTCTCTGTCTTTTTCTCTGTTTCTTTCTCTCTCTTTTTTCTATTTCATCCCCTCTGGCCTCTCTTAAAAAGCTCGCCATCCTCTATCCCGCTCCTCCTAGTGCTCTTACGTCATCGGAGCTTCTCACTCTATTCATTTTTCGTTCTGTTGAAGCACGCATCGTGGCATGTGTCGAACGAAAAATTTCCTATATATAAAATGTTTCTTGCCCTGATGACCGACAATCTCCTTCTATCACGAAGAAATGAAATTCTATTACATTCGATTTTTCTATCGTCCCTTCTGCCATTATTTTTTCTTTTTGCTACATTCTCTATCGCTTTTATTTTTTTCGTAGACATGCACATAGGTAGAAAAGTATATCTCCAAATTCAAAATTATAAACTTATAAGATTTAAGTTTTATAACGTTTGTTATGTTATTGGTTCTGCTTCTTTTTCGTTCTTCTTATTAAATTTGATTCTCAAGGATTCGTAATATAGCAACCGTGTCATTTAAATCGATGCTGCGAGGTCGTCTGACGTATTGGGAAAAACGGCTGACAATGAGCTGGCAATAGAGAGTCTTACGCAGCCATTCGAACGAGGTCGATGGCGCGCACTTCCGATGGTATATGACGCTCGAAGGACACGTCGTCAATTTCTTTTTTCTTTCTCTCTCTTTCTCCCTATCTCTTCTTTATCTTTTGTTTTTTTTTTTCAGTTCCTAAAACTTTGAACGTGTCCTATGTATTACGCGATTTTACATTCACGCGACACGGACGTGTCCTTTCGTGTAGCTTATCAGTATATCTCTCGACCTTGTCAACTTCGATTTTTTGAGTCACGTGCATGTTTCTGTCGATTCGAAACGATCTATCGAAGTACGATAGATCATTTATATATTTTTCAATTGAAAATATTTTATTTATTTGTAATATTTATTTCCTTTGATATTATAATTTCTCACGAAAGATTCGATTAACAATTTAGGGATATTCCTTGGAGGTTCCCTTTGTAGTAAAATAGCAACGTCGTTATCTACGTTTTCTCGAAGCAAGTAGATTGCACTATGCACCGATACTATCTATTACCATAAACACTATCACCACTACCACGATTTTTAATCACAAATACACACGTAGCATTGGTATTTTTCTAGATGACATCAAAATTAGGATAATAGCTTGCGAATAAATAAGTATTCTATTTTATTCTAAATGCTTCTCTATCTCCTCCGAAGTCGGTCGATTCTTAGATAGGTTCTTCGCAACGTAGTCCTTACGAATCTCCTCTTTAAAGTAGTTAACAATCTATGACTTCTTAGATGCTAGATCGAAATATTCTCGCATTCGAAGGTCTAGTCTTTAGCCACAAGGTATCCTGGTACAAATGTTATCACACTTGTACCAACTACGAGATATAATGTGAGTATGTAACAAGCAAGGGTCAACAACATTCATTTAAATCTCTTCATTTAGTTAATGGGGGAAAAAAAAGAAAAAAAAAAAAAAAAAGAAAAATAAAAAGAAGAGATTAGATCATTCATCAATTCATCGACAAGATTTATCCTAGCAACTCGCTTGAATGTATAAAAGAAAAAAAAACAAATTTATATCTCGCTTGCTATTATCTGTGTGTGTCTGTCCACGTAGTTTGTTCGATGTACACGTATGTATGTATGTACATTTTTATACGTACGAGCGTATAAGAATTGAAACTTTCGATCGAACATGACACATTCTTTTTCATATCGATTTTAAATGATCGTTTAATTGACTTTTAATAAACGATCAAACGGAATATAATACGTACATACATTCGTTCGTTCGTTCGTTCGTTCGTAGAAATGCAGTCGATATGTTCTTTAATATGACCAAGACGAATCGAAATCTTATCCTTGACTATTATTCCCCTTAATATTTCAAATATTTGTAACGATCTAAGCGATACTAAAGTCATGTTATTTTTCCCACGACATGTCAATAATAAATCACTACGTTGTTTCGTTATGCGTTATGTTCCTCTTGGTTGTAATAAAAGTCTCGAGAATGAGCAATAAAATATTCTTCGTACTATTCGATCACGGAGAGTAAATAAATTGATTTTCATTAATTAATCGTATGATCGAATGAAATTTAAGAACGATATTTATTTATCTTTGAAGAAAAATCTTGAGGAAAGTCGATAAAAAAATTCATGTAAAGTGATCACAGCCATGAACTTGATCATATAGAATCTCCGTAAAACCTTCGAATAGTATGAGGGTAAAAAATAAAAAAAAAAAAAGAAATGCTTCATTTCGAAGTAGTAGAAAGTAGTCGTAGGTAAAAAAAAAGACGCGAGGGACGCCGATAGCGGGCGGAGCTTCGTCACATTTCTTGCCTTTACAGAGACAAGAGAGAGAGAGAGAGAGAGAGAGAGAGAGAAAGAGAAAGAGAGAGAGAGAGAGAGAGAGAGAGAGAAAGAGAGAGAGAGAGAGAGAGAGAGATAAACAGACACAGAGTGAGAGAGAGAGAGAGAGAGAGAGAGAGAAAGCAGGAACAGGACAAGGAAAAATATCATAGAAGGATGACGAAAATAGTGTTCCTTCGATAATAAGAAATAAAAGAAAAGGATATTGGCTAAATATTTCTCTGATCGATATAGAGAGAAAAAAAAAAAAAAAAAAAAAAAAAAAAAAAAAAAAAAGAAACAGAAAAAAGGACTGACTGCAAAAGAAAGAACTGGAAAAGGTTTATCAAAGGTGGATGCCGAAGGATGTACGCTGCAGCGGGTGGTGCAAGTATTGCAAGTCGGAGGAAGCAAAAGCGTTTGCAGTTATATAAACGTGGGGCCGAAGGTGGCCCAGGAACGGCAAGAAGGATCAAGACAACTCTGACGAATCAAACGGTGACAAGGACAACAACTACGACGACAACGAACAAGTTCGCTCATCAGCATCAGCATCAGCACCACCACCACCACCACCACCACCACCATCATCATCAACACCAACACCAACACCACCACCACCACCACCAACACGTTGTCCAATCACCCTTCGCGGCACAAGCACCACAATCATCCCAATTCCATACGGGCATCGATCGACAGCAGCGTTCTCGCGTCGAGAAGTGCCAACAACTAGCACCTGTCTCGCCCATTCAATTCCCCATATCGCCGCCACCGCTCTCACTGGAATCATCGGGTTCGGTCACCTGCGCCACTAACAAGCCTAACAGCTTCCCTTTTCCGCCACCCTCGATCCTCGATCTAAGAATCTCGCCTACTTCCACGCCGGAGCTACAGGTGGGTAAAATCCTCCAAGAGCTACTACTATTTTCGTCGAAGGCCCTCCCTCCTAGTTGCCTTGGACGACCGAGCAAATGCTCCTTCTCCGTCTCCCCCCGTTGTACCTCTATCTCTAATTTTATTCCCTCGTTTTTCTATCACTTCGAAACGCTAGAGCTATCGTAGCACGGTAATAATATAGGAATATATATACATATTATATAGATATATATATATACACATATAGATCATCCCCCTTTTATCCGACCTTTTTTCTAATTCTTAATCTCTATTCTTTGTAGTTAGCTAGCTAGTTAGTATGTCTATTCTACATATCTATCTATCTATCTATCTATCTATCTTTCTTTCTATCTATCTATCTATCTATCTATCTATCTGTACGTATCTGTCTTTCTATCTTTCTATCTTTATTATCTATACTTTTCGTTTTTATCTAACGCACCGCACCACTCGTCGGCACAACACCCCCCCGAGTTTGAGAAGACCGTCGATCGGCTGTCTGGTGGCGTCTACCGTAATATCGCGGTAAGGCGTTCGTCGGATCATCCAGGTTCGTTGGTCGATCCCGATTGCGATTAGTAGAGCATGTTCTCGGCCTATATATATATATATATATATATATATATATATATATATATATATATATATATATATATATATAGATGACGATAAATGCGAAAATAGAAAAAAGGGGGTATACCGAAAAGAAAAAGATAAAGGAAAAAGAGGGAAAGTGTTTGCGTTATAACGTGCTTTCGTTTATTCGCTCATTATCGCGGTTTCGTTACCAGCGGATTTGGATATGGCGAGTGCTGTGAGGCAGAACCGGTTTCTAAAATTTTTTTAGATTATACCTATATACCTGTATACGTCGAATTCGACGACGAATTCGAATTATACTGATCGGAATTGGGATATGCTAGTTGAGTGGGACTTGCTCGATACACGCTCGAAGAAAGGAAAAAAGGAATTCTCAGCCAGGAAGGTGACACTCGAATCTAAAAAAAGGTGCTACCACTACTACTCATACTACTACTCATACTACTACTTCTTCTACTACTACTGCTACTATTACTGCTACTACGAGAAAGTGGAAAAAAAGACGGTCGGGATCTTGGCGATCGATGAAACAAGCAAGTGAATGAGCGGAATGCAGGCTGCTCTATTGATTAGAAGGGAGAAGCAGCGGTTACGGGGGGGTAAGGTGGTGAACTTTAGAGATTTACCAACCAACTTGGCCACAAGGCTTATTCCGCCGCTACCACGATATCCCCCACGTTCGTATGTTTACGGGGTAAGTATCAGGTTCGCTTGCCAGCCACTTTATCAACGACGGTAAGATATTACAAAATCGACGAGGTATTTCTACCAACGGAAAGCGTTCGCCGATAGAACCCTTCTCGAATAACTCACGATACCGCCTACCTGCGATGATTAAGGTAGAAACTTTCTAACTCGGGGTTCCTGTGCGGCCAAAATTTATCAACGATGTCATTTTTATTTGTTCTTTCTTTTTTTCTCTCTCTCTCTTCGTTTCTTGTTCTTTTCTTTTTTTCTTTTCTTTTTTTTTTTTTTTTTTTTTTATTCTTTTTCCTTTTTTCATTCGGCTGCGCTTCCGTTTTTCGTTTTCTTAATCGTTTCCGTTCGATCGTTAGCGTCCTCTTTCCCCGTTTTCTTTTTGGTAGATCATGTGTGACGTTATTATCTACTCATGTGATCAATGTCGTCAAAAAACATAATTCGATACATATGTATATGTGTGTAAACAGGAATACAAATAATCTTCTTTGATAGCAAAGGATTAAGACAGAATATAATCTTTGATCGAACGGTATTCATTTACCGACCTTATCCTTAGCCCCTATGTTTCATCCATGTTTCTCTTTTATTATTATGATGCATTTAGGATAGAATAATTAACGTCGAAAAGTGAAATGATTGCAGTGTCAGGGAGCTGGAAAGGTAGCATGGCAGGGATGCAACAGATCATCCCCTCTTCCTTTATTCCCTAATTTACCACACGGGTGTCGCGGCGGCGATGGATACAAAACGAAACAATGCGAGGCTCATCGAAGATGGATGAAGAGGAACAGGGTAACGCGTTTCGTTTGAAGGCTAATCCTATTTAATTTTATAAATTAATTCACTCGTCAATCGATTGGACAATGTAAAATGCATTGGAAAGTTAACTCGCGACGTTATGATAGTTAAGATAAAATTGTTTTATCACAGATACGAGATGCCAGTTATTGTTATGGCAGTAGCGGAGAGGACGACGACGACGACATAAGCGGTAGCGTCAATCGTCGTAGAGCCGAAGTGAATGCAGCTGTGAACACCGTACTTTACGCCGGGCTTGGTGCCACGGCTCTTGGCCTAGTGATTTCGTTCGTTGGGACCGGTGAGAAAGGATTTCTCAGTCCCGAGCTGAAATTAATCGGACCATCGTTACTATGCGCTGGCCTACTTTGCTGCCTATTTCGTGTACTGCTTTGTCTATGCCTGTGCCGCTGCGGCGAATGCCGTTGGTGCCTTTGTAAGCAGTCCCGAAACAAGAAAGAAAAGGAAAAACAGAAGACGGAAACGCGTCCATCTGGTCCAATGCAGACAGCCTCGCTTCTTTCCCCAGTGCCACAGCAACCAGCCACACACTCGTCTTGCCAAGTGTCATCGTCGGCGAAGGGACATGAACTCTTACTCTCTCCTGCCCAATTACCTGAATGAAAATATGATTTCAAACGTTTTCTACCGAATTCTACACGCCGATCTACTGCCGATTCTGTCCAAGGAAGAGAAAAGAAGAAGATACGAAAAGAGGAAGGAAGGGAGGAAGGAAAGAAGAAGAGGACAAAATAAAAAAAGAAAGATAAAGTAGCATATCTCGACATTATTCGGCTTGAAACAAGTCTCAAGATATCATACAGGATAATTTTAGTTTAATGAAAGTTAGTGCTCACAGTGAGGATAATAAAAGATCGGCCACATTTTTTCTACCCCTCCGGTGTTTGATGAAGTAAAGGAACGTTTGTTGATAAATATCTTAATTTATTTCCTTCCATCGTATTTCTTTATAAAGAACATTTAAAATATTTCATGTGCTATTTATTTTTCAAACTTTAATGCGTTAGATTGATCTTTTTCTTTCGTATGAAAACTTGTGTTCCATTGTCTTCTACAAAAGGCAATAAAAAAAAATTCCATTAATAACAGTTTAAAATGCACTGATCAAGAAAGTTGGAACTGCATCTGATCGGTAGATGAGTAGCTGTAGATAACAGGTGTATCGGAGGTAGTAGCATTGGAATCTGTTGCAATAGCGAACAATTGATCCTCATATATGGTACCCTGAGATTCTGCTTTCCCATTACCCGTTGTCGTTCCTGTCCCCGAAGGATTGTCCCCTTTGGTAGCTTCTCTGTACTTTTGTAGATAAACTTTCAATGGTTCTACATAATTATCGAAGCCAAGAGTTGTCATGGCAAATAATATATCTTCCCCATTTATGGTTTTACGTTTTTCCATGTGACATCGGTCACTGGCCTCGGACGTGATAAAGGATATAAACTCGGAAACGCATTCTTGAACGCATTCGCGCGCATCTTTAGCTATTTTTCCTGCTTCCGGTATAGCCCGTTTCATAATTTTAGCAACATTAGCTATTGGAAGAAAACGATCCTGCTCTCGTAGAGGACCACTACCGCTTCCACCTCCGCTGCTTTGCAAAGGATCTCCACCCCCGTGATTGGAATCATCTGTATTTTCTGGATCATCCATATAAAATGATTAAAATGATGACAAAATTGTGCGAGGAAATTATTTAATTATGCAAAAATCAATTCTATTTTTAATTCGATCGTAAAATCTCTAAACCAAATATGCTATTCGTTCTATTCTTTTTAATTATCGTCCAACGATTATCTTATTATGTTAAACAGTATGTTATTAAAATATGTAAAATGTATTCTGTCTTTATGAAACACTAACCTACCTACCTTCCAAGTCGTCCGATTGTACGCCTATGTAGGAAGCCGAAACACCGCTTCCTCCTAAAAAGGTTGTAGGGCCTAAAGGTCCACCGTCATCGCCACTTTCACCACTATTTTCCATTTTAATATAATACTTTCCGTTTCTCTTAATTCAGACAATATATCTTTCTTCTCTTAACCTCTAAGCGTACGACAATTCTGTTATTGTTTTCACTCTTTACCATGAACGTAGTAAAAGTTGAGAGAGAAAGTTCGACGAACTTCGCAGTATGGCAGTATACTTCGACGCATGCGCAGTAATGCCCCAACGTTTTACAATAATTAATATACGTTATTATTATTATTATCAATTATTATTTATGTCAATTTGTATTACGTTAATTATTATGAATATGTATACGATATGATGATGGAAAAAAAATTTTCTATGGTTTTCAAAAGTTGTCCTTGAATTCTCGACCAATCATGAAACGCGAAGCTATTGCTGCGTACGCGCCAAAATATTTCTCGTCTAATATCACGGCAGTGAAGGTATATATAAGTTGGCTAACGGCATATACGAACTATTACGGTGAATTATCTACAAATGCGGAGAGTGTTCCATCTAATGCATGTTTTACAATTTATAACACGTGTTATTATGCCAATCGATCTATCAAGAAACATAACCGGCTATATCTATGAGCGACTATAATCCAAACATGGTGCCATCTATCAGATTTAAATATTACTCCACGTGAGAAACAAACGACTCCAATATGGCGAATGTGAGGGACAGTGATACGTCGTTGTGGCTTCATAACAAGCTTGGAACATCAAATGATAGTTGGACTGGTAGCTCAATCTGTTCTCAATTAAACGCTGAGGTTTTACGAAATATCAAAGATTGTTTTCCAGATCTACAGACGCAAGTTAAACTTAAATTACTTCTTTCGTTCTTCCACATACCTAGGCGGAATGTTGAAGAGGTAAGTGTTCGTACTTTTCCCGCTATAACTAGTCATTTTTCCTTCTATCATCTATATTTATATGCTTTTTAATATTGCATTCGTCTAGAATATTTTTTCGAATTAATAATATCATAAAAATTCTCTATATTACGATATTTTAGGCAGCCCGCCGCCTATTTGATTTTATTTAGGTATCTAATGTTTTTGAAATGTATAATATCTTATCTTCGTTTGCGCGGCATATCTTAATATATATTCACACAATCGAAAATACAAAATAAATATCATTAAATTTATTTGCTTTGTTATTTGTGTAGTTCTCTGTATCTTTTGTAACAAATTTTAAAGAAATTAAATATATATATATATATATATATATATATATATATATACACACACACACATACATATATATGTATATATATAATACTATAACTTTTGTAGTGGCGCGTTGAGTTGGAAGAGATCATTGAAGTTGCATCACTGGACAGTGAGTTATGGGTTTCAATGCTATCCGAAGCGATGAAGACGTTTCCTTCTACAGGATCATTAAATACAGATATTACTGATTTAGATGAACATAGACCTATTTTTGGAGAATTAGTTAATGATCTACGAAAATTATTGAAAAAGCAGAATGATCCTGCTATGCTTCCGTTGGAATGTCATTATTTGAATAAAACGGCATTGGTATCCGTGGTAGGTCAACAACCTGCAGCAGTGAAACACTTTACATTAAAAAGAAAGCCAAAAAGTGCAGCTTTAAGAGCAGAACTGTTACAGAAGAGTAGAGATGCTGCGAGTAATTTAAAAAAGAGTACAGCTCCCACTGTACCAGTACGAAGTAGAGGAATGCCAAGAAAAATGACAGACACAAGTAAGAGACTATATGGATTTAGTTACATAATAGAGATATTAGACACGAGATACTTTATCATTATTATTACTATTATTATTATTATTATTATTATTATTATTATTATTATTATTATTATTATATTACAGCACCTCTCAAAGGTATTCCTAGCAGAGTTCCAACAAGTGGATTTCGTTCTCCTTCTCTTACAAGCTCTTCTATGTCCAATAGAACACCTATCAGTAGTAGAAGTCGTAAGGACGGTGGTATTAAATTATTGGATATTAATGAGCAACCTCTTGGATATGCTCAAGCTAAGAAAAGAAAGCGTATGATGGAGTTAGAAGAACAACAGAAAAAGGTTGCAGAAGCTCAAGCAGCAGCGGCAGCTGCAGCTTCAACAAATGCAACCACGGTAGAAACACCAGCTACACCGGAATATGCACAAGGATTAACATCAATTAATCCGCCTTCCACTCCAGTTGCACCGGTCTCCACCGTACAATCTTATGTGGCACCTACCACTCCAAGTGGAGTTACACCTGCGACTACATCGCAAACTCGTAAGAATCTCTACTTTTTTTAATCTGATATATTATTTATTACAATTATCATAAAGACTAATTATCAAAATGATTAATTACTATTTAATCTTAATTGTTTAATACGTAGCTACTACACCGTCTACACCTACAGTGCCAAGTACCGTATTACCAGTAACAACGCCGACAGTTATATCCCCTATAGAAAGTACACCTGTAGGTGTACAGACCGTTAGGCCAGCGCAGACAGTAACACAAATTCGTATACAAACAACTGCACAACCTGCTAATGCAGCAGCAAATACGAGAAAGGGATTATCTCTAACGGTAAATTTATACCTCAAAAAAAAAAATATATATATATATATGTGTGTATGTAAGAAATTCGTTGTATGACAATTTAACGTATTGTATGTTTATATTTATAGCGAGAACAAATGCTAGAAGCTCAAGAAATGTTTAGGACGGCTAATAAAGTGACCCGACCGGAGAAGGCATTGATCTTAGGATTTATGGCTGGTTCCAGAGGTATATATATAATATATTTCGAATATATAATATGAACTTTTGTAAAGATCGAAAGATAAATATTTATCCTCTTTTTTTTTTTCCAGACAATCCTTGTCCTAAGTTGGGCAATATAGTAACGGTAATGCTTTCGGAGAATATAGAAGAGGTAACTCAGGCAGATGGTACGACAGTACCGATGTTAGTTGAGACCCACTTCCAAATGAATTATACAAATGGTGAATGGAAGAGGATAAAGAAAAATCGGCGTATTGTTACGGACGAGTCTACCTCAGCGTCAGCTCCTACCCCTAATCCAACTGCTACAGCTTCCAATTAAAAAGAATAAAAGAAAAGAAAAATAATAAATTATCGCGATTTATAATAATGCAGAATTGAAGTACTCGCGCGTATGGCCATTTTGAGAACGACGCGCACACTTTGGCCATACCCATTTTTAAAGACTTTAGCTATATGCGATCATCATTTATGGTTTTATGACGTATTCAAAACGTCATGTCAATTTTATAATTACCTTAACGCCTACGTTAAGGCTATATTGCTAATGGTCGTAATCGAATTATAATAGACCATGGGATTTGTGAGTGCGGATTTAAAAATGAAAAAAAAAAAAAAAAAAAAAAAAAAAAGAAACGAAACGAAATAAACAAACAAACAAACAATAAATAAGGTTTTATATTATATATAAATCAAAGGTATAAATATTATACCTTTTTTTTTCTTTTTGTCCGTTTCTCTCGAAATCATAAGCGAAACGTTCTCAAAGCGAAACTGATGCAGGTACTAACAACACATCACTCGTTTTTTATACGGACGTTTCAGTTTCTAACTCGAAAAAAAAAAAGAAAAAAAAAAAAAAAGAAAAAAGAGAAAACAAAAAAGAAAAAATCGATTATTAAGATTTATTTAGTCATCGTGTAATAACGAAACTAGTGATTGTCGTTCAGACTGCAGTATGTACATTATTATTATATATTTGCACATTCAACAGAGATGAACATAAGACTTATATAATTGTTATTTGAATAAAATATAATTAGATTAAGTTTTATTGTCATTTATTATTCTTATCGAAAGTTTTGTTTTCATCTTCTTTTTTCTTTTTTATTAATGTAATTTCCTAAATGATATATTTTTGTATATACTTCTATGTACACATATATATATACACATATATATATTTTTTTTTCTATTGGCTCAAGCGTGCCATCTGTGTAACTTCCAACGAAACTTAGGTTACCTAACCTAATTTTGTGAAATCGAGTAGCGGTATGGTGAATTTGTTCTATTTCGTCTTTTCTTAAGTCCGGTACTGCATGATAAGCATAATATAAATAAAAAAAGGCAAGATATTTTCGTTTATCTCGTAATTTACATAAAATTTATGAAAAATTTACATTTTTATCGTTTAAATTAAGCGCGAATTATATAATCTATCTGATTAATCGATCTCTATTAATCGTAAATGTGAAAAGTATTCGTTAAGAAAATTGAAATCTGTAACACTTGTTTATAAGCTATAATTTATCTCTTTATAAATAAAAAGATAAAGATTAAACGATAACGATGCTTCGATTGTTTGGAACACAAGTACGAAAAGCGGTGAGTATTGATTTTTTTTTTGAAATATTTCGTAATAATTATACATTTTGTAAACTTGAATGTATTTTTTTTCTTACAGACTTGCATCGTCTCGTCTTCTTTAAGGAAAACAAATAATCTAGCATTAGTAGAAACAACTAGAAAATTTAGTATTAGTTCGAGATGCCTAGGGGCTTGGCCAGAAATTCAAAAACCTGCACCAGATTTTGCTGGAACGGCAGTAATCAATGGTGACTTCAAAGACATAAAATTAAGCGACTACAAAGGGAAATATGTAGTTCTTTTTTTCTATCCATTGGACTTGTAAGTCATTGCTAAGTTTAAACTTAAAGATTGAATCTTACATTTCTTTTCTTTTTTTTTAAATATTACTTTTTCTAAATAAAAACTTTTTCTTTCAGTACATTCGTGTGTCCAACTGAGCTAATAGCATTTTCAGAAAAAATCGCAGAATTCAAAGCTGTAAATACTCAAGTAATAGGCGTTTCCACAGATTCTCATTTTAGTCATCTTGCATGGACTAACACGCCTAAAAAGCAAGGTGGTTTGGGTGGAGATTTAGGATATCCGTTGTTGAGCGATTTTAACAAAGAAATCTCAGCGAAATACAATGTCCTCTTGGAAAATTCTGGAATAGCTTTGAGAGGACTATTCATTATAGATAAGGATGGAATACTTAGGCAATTTAGCGTTAATGATTTGCCAGTCGGTCGTAGCGTGGATGAAACATTAAGACTGATAAAAGCTTTCCAATTTGTCGAGGCACATGGAGAAGTTTGCCCTGCCAATTGGCAACCAGATTCTAAAACTATTAAACCGAATCCGAAAGATAGCAAAAAGTACTTTGAGTCGGTCAATTGAATTTCTGTATGATTTTCTTAACGCATATATATATATATATATATATATGTATATATGTATATATACATACACATACATATATATACTTAAATATATGCAAATGTATATACACGTATACCGTAAGATATTTTATTATGATTCGATGTAAGGCAGGATATAATGATGATGATGATGATAATGATATATAGTAAAAGATTAAAGAAACATACAAGAAAGATCAAATTTTATTGAAGGAGTATAGTAGTAGAAAATCTGCGTCTCTTTTGGTATCAATTGGACTCCTGATGCATTGAGTTCATCGAAGAAAACATTTATTTATCATACTCTTTTGATCGGCAATGGTAGAGAGAAGAGGAGAAAAGAGAAAGTATCCCGAACGAATATCTTTGAAAAGCACATTCGCTATTCCTAACGTATAGTACATACGTGTACGATTGTGTCTGTAGGCGCGTTGGAACGGCACGAATAGAGTTCTCCGTAGAGTATCGAGGGTTGATACGGACTTGGTTCGATCGAAAGCAAAGAGAGAGAGAGAGAGAGAGAAAGAGTACAGGGGCTCGCAAAATTTGAATAGAAAGAAAGAAAGGGGAAGAAATAAGGTACGTGCCATTCGTGCGCATACATTAACGTGTGCGAGAGAGATGGAAAAGAAAGGAAAGGTGGTGGGGGATGGTCGAGGAGTGGAAGAGCAATCTCGTACCAGTTAATTTGATTCTTTGTGGCGATGAAAGTAATAGCGGGAGGAAGCACCAAAAGACCGTTCCCGATTACCCTATCCTCCTATCGTGGCTTACCAAGCAAACGTTCGTCATTCTAACATCGACAGATCTCACACGTGTCATATACAATTTTGTTTTTCATACAATTAACTGAAAATTAATTGAATGGAATTTTCCAATTGACGAGAATGTCAATGTGATACGAATTTAAGTTTAAATATACCACGATCATTTTCATCCTTTTTTTCCGTAATGAAAAATTACTAAAATGTATCATGAATCTGTGATGTGCTATACATTCGGATAATCGAGATTTGTATCATATATTTTGGGAGTATTTTGGAGTAAGGGCTTTATACGAGAGGGTAAATGCGTAAAGTGAAAAGCAAGCACATAGATGGATCTTTTAAATCCGGTAAATTCAATCACGTCGTAAGAATAAAAGGAAAGAGAAATAAAACCACAGGGATTAGGCGCGATATTCTTACATCAAAAAAAAAAAAGAAGAAAAGAGAGGGAAAGAGAGAGAGAGAGAGAGAGAGAGAGAAAAGGAAAAAGCTTGATGTTAATTTTTCCATTGAAGCATCCTCAGGAAAATCCTATTCTCGAGATATTCTCAAACGTGATCGGAGGACCGTCGCGCGACGTGATATGTCGGATTAGAAAAGCAAGTCTTTTAGTCGGGAACGGTAGGGGATTTTGATGTTTCAATCGTGCGTTCCGTTGTCCAACGCGGTCGATTAACGCGACCGTGAGGGTGGGTCAGTAAGTTTAGTAAGGTTTCCGATTCTAATCGGTGCTCTCGGTCGATGCTCGATAACGTCATCTCTGAACATGACTCCGACGTTAAAATTTCATTCGGAGCATCACTTAAATCTCACTAAAGTTAAATATCTTTTCAAACCGATACGCGAACTTTTATATTAATTATTAATCTCCGTAGTCAAGTTAACCATATCGTTAATTTTACATATATAATTTATTTGGTAATCCTTCGTCTAATACTGTTCTACAGTTGATACGATCAAAGTATTAAATTTCGTAAAAAAAAGGAGAATTAATTTGTATTCTCAAGAAAAAGAAAAAAAGAAAAAAAAAAGAAGAGAGAAAAGAGAATCGGTAAAGGAAAGTAAGGGTAATATAAAACACTGACCGCGCCTCGACAACGTTTATATAAGCCAAGAGAATATATTTTAGTATTTGTAAGGCCACCCTAGAATGATATTCTTATTCTACGGAGGAGGGAGTTGTAAAAGGAGGAACGTTGAAAGTGGTGGGCGAGAACGACTGGAAGGACGAGGAATATGAAGAGAAAGAGAGGAAGAGGAGGGCGTTGGCGGAGGTCGGACGATGAGGAAACGGTGAGCATGATCGAGGAACCGAGGAGAAGGGAGAAGAAGAGGGCTCGCCGTCGTGCATCCATCCATATCCATCCCGGGGTGGCTAGGCTTTGATTACTTGTTTTAATCTTCCGACTGCCGACCGGGCGAGCATCTGTCACTCAAAATCCGTAATTGCGCGCCCACCCTTTTTGCCTTCTATCCCCCTACTCCCACCTTCTACGAGCTATCCCCATCCCAATTCACTCTTCCTCTCTTCTCAACCTTCTTCCCAACCACCCACACTGAGAATTGGAAACGCGTTCTTCTTTTCGTTCGAGCTCTACCCCTACCACTCACCTTCTCTTTGCCTTTTTTACTCTCCCAAAAGACAATTCTTCGCGATAATCATCGTATCATCGGATACGGACTCGGTCGTTCCTTCCTTTGAAAAAAATCAGAGAACAGATGCGTCGTGAGCAGCAACAACGGCAGCGGCAGCGGCAGCAGCAGCAGCAGCAGCAGCAGCAGCAGCAGCAGCAGCAGCAGCAGTACTACCAGAGGCAGGATCTATATATGTGTATATGCGAGAGATATATATGTGTGTGTGTGTGTGTGTGTATGTATGTGTAAGCAAAAGCGCAAGGCTCCTCGTACGGGACTCCGTGAGGACCCATAGGGGTGCTGTCAGAGACTCTCTTGGGATTATTTTCGCTCGATTATCTGTAGGACGTGGGGTCAACGTGTGGTACTTTATCCCGATGGAAGAATAGTAGACGGCTCTATTAGCGCTAAGAGTACCGATAAAGATGTGGCTAAAAGGAGAGACAGAGAGAGAGAGAGAGAGAATAAGAGAATGAGTGAGGGAATGGACTGAGGAAGGGAGTTAGGGTTTCAAAAGTGAGAGAAGGAAAGAGAGAGATAGAAAGATAAAGAGAACAGCACGATGCGCTTCTTCTCGTCTTTCGTCTTCGACCATCACCACTACTATTACGATCTGCAGCATCAGGAGCGTTAGCAGGCTATTCCCTCAGGGGTTTCGCTCCGATTCTTTTCGGTCGCGCACGTCGGCCGTTTAGGTACCGGCCGTGATTCTCGCGCGCCATCGATCGTTTCCGTAAAAGAACAACGGGAACGACGACTACGACGACGACGACGACGACGACGATGACAACTACTACGACCTGTCTTTTCTTCCTTTTTTTCCTCTTCTTTCATTTTTGATTATTAGCGTTAAAGAGAGAGAGAGAGAGAGAGAGAGAGAGAGAGAGAGAGAGAGAGAGAGAGAGAGAGAGAGAGAGAGAAATAGATAGTGGGAGCAAGGGTATGGGACGACAGGGAACAGCTGAGGGTAGCTTGCAACGAGCTAGACGTCTTTTCTTCTTGACAACTTTGTCTTTTTTTTTGTTGTTGTTTTTTTTTTCTTGCTGTTCGCTGAGGTGTTCCGAGTTTGTTTGGACGTTTAGTCGAAACGGTGATTTTATCCAGGAATTTTATATAAATCGATATGTCCGACTAATGTTTCCTATTATTTTTTCTTCCTTCCTTGTTCTTTTTATTTTTCATTCTTTTTGTAAGTTAAGGAAGGAAGGAAGGAAGGAAGATGGGAGAATGAATTTATTGATTTCTATATCGATATTCGATCTTATTCTCTATGTATATATCATATAACTTAATCAGTAAAATTTATTTAAAGGAACTCGAAAGATTTCTGGGTCTTGCATTTTTTTGTTTGTTTTTTTTTTAATAAGACACTTATCCGTTTGATCGTTGATACATTTTCATTTAATCTGGGACTGAGTAAATCGGCCAACATTGAATTAATAAAAGTATGATTCGTTCCGGAGAACACTTTAACAAGGCCATTCTATTTGATCGTGATTAAAAAAAAGAGAGGGAGAGAGAGAAAGAGAAAGAGCGTGTACACGTGTCTACGCGCGCACGCATGTATGTGTATGTATACGTGTATGTGTCATTGGAGAGCTCAAAAGAAAATACAGTTGGTATCGCGTGCGAGAAGGTGGAGCATTGCTTCTATCTTATCTCGCGTTTAATCAACGTAGCCGGGACCACCCCGCGGGCCATCTCGACACTCCTAAGCTCCGGCAATTACTTAGATGGACGCTTCAAAATCTACCGCACGAGCGAGACCCATATGCGGTATAAGTAAGTACGTAATATATATATATATATATATATATATATATATATATATATATATGCATATATGTATAAACGTTTGTGTGCCTCTGTATACTCGACGATAGAACTCTCTCCTTTTATTCGACAGAGTAAATCGAAATTAAAGTCTCGTTTATAAAAGAGAAGGTAGAGTGAACAACGACAGTTCTATAAAGGTGTTAGTAAATGAAAGAGATATCCACGCCATTCACGAAATAATCGAATTTCATTTATTACTTACGATTCGGAACACACGCAAAATTTTCTTTTAATCGCTATTTCTGTATTCTGTTACCTTTATTATTACTTAAAAAATATTAAATAGATTTGATCTATGCATTAATAATGAATCTATGGATACGTCCGAGTAGAATGCGAACGATCGTTTGAATTCATGGCATTATAGGCAGGTAATCGTTCCCTTTTTTTTCTTCTTGCTTGTTGTGAAAGGTATAAAAAAAACAAAAAAAACAAAAAAAAGAAAAAAGAAAAAAAAAACAACGAGAAACAAAAAAAAAAGAGAGAAAAAAGAGAAGAGAAGAGAAGAGAAGAGAGAAGGATTTGGTTCAGAAACGAAAGCACACGACGCAACGATTGGATGTTTCTATTCGGTGAGATTGGAATCGAGTCTGGCGCGCTTTGTAGGCACACTCCCTCCCCTCCCCTCCCCAACCTTCCATCCACCCCTTCCCCTTGATCCCATCGTGTAAACGTGCGTCGCTTCAATGAAGCGACCCGATAATCGCTCCTCGTCCTCTTTTCTTCCATTTTACGGGCCGTGTCGTTCTTCGCGCGACTTTCGATACCATCTGTTAACACTAGACAGGAGTCGTTCGAACCTCGTTGTCTCTTTCAAGAATTATGATCGACAATAGAAAAGAAGGAAAGAAAGAGAGACATTCATTAAAGTTATTAAATTCTATTAATTTTTATATAAATTATCGTTGTTATGGATGTTATTTAGAAAAAAATTTAATTGTTCTTCTCTAATCGTTCGTTAAATTTATTTCTAAGATAAAAAGAAAGTTTTCGTTAAGTTGAAGAAAGAAAGATAAAGAGAGAGAGAGAGAGAGAGAGAGAGAGAGAGAGAGAGAGAGAGAGAGAGAGAGATAGAGAAAGGGCGGGAGGAAGGGAGAGAGATGATAAACGATTCGATTTGATAGGAAAGAATCGAAAATCGAACGTCGAGATCGACAGGAAGGATCGACGATAATCCAAAGGTAGTAGTAACCAGCCGACAGGTAAGTGGGCAGAAATATCATTCTATTAGGTAGGTAGCTAGCTAGTCTGATATCGGAGTCGCAGATCCTTTTCCGGCCCTCGGGCGAGTGCTTCGTTAATTAATCTGGCAGGAACGAACTCGGCAGCTCAAAGGCACCCTTTTTCGCTCAGGTTCATCCATCCATTTGCCAACGAACATATACCTACTCTCGTGTGTCTCTCTCTCTCTCTCTCACTCACTCACTTTCCCTCTCTCTCTCTCTCTTTCCCCTCTCCCCTCTACCTCTTCATCATCACAATTCTGGACCAAAAAGGTAACAATGGAAAGCGAACGATTATAACTTGACCGGGTCGAGACTGATTTTATTCATTGCACGACCGCACAAAAATGGCTTTGGGAATGGATGGGCACGGGGGTGGATATGGGCTCGGAGGTGTAGTCACGGGAATGGATAAAGGAATCATCGTTTCGCGTCGTTCCGGCGAACAATGCGTCGCGCGAGAGCTATGCGGGGAAGATTAAACGTTGATTCGTTCGTCGATCTCTACCGTAGTGGTGAAAATTCGTCATTGTTCGGGATAAGCAAGAACACTGAGTAAATACGTAATACGTGATATGGACGTGGGAGGGGGAGGTAGCGATGAACGATGGTGAGGGGTAGGTTGAGGAGGGACGAGTACTTGCGATTAAGGGGATAATGTGCTTTTGTCTCGTCGAGAAAATTAATTTTCGTCGGATAATTCCAAGATTACTTGTACGCTTGACAGAGTATAACTGTTATTCCAAGACTCTTCTTAATCAACACTTTATTGTTTTTTTTAGTTTGTTGAAAGGCAATTAAAGGGGAAGGAAAAAAGGAAAAGATAATAAGAATAATAACGATTTGACTAACGCGTAGAAATAATGTATAATAAATATTATTAATAATTAATACGTACTTACCCAAATAATATGGACATTTCTCTTCTATTTAATCGAGGAGATCGATGTCCTCGATATAAAAACCTCTTCTATGACACTCTTTGGAAAACACTCGTATCGTACTTACATATCACCGTTCTTTCTCGATCGTTTTACAAGAGCGTATTGTTGACGTTTAAATGTACGAAAGCTCTTGAGTTCTCCTCGTACGTATGTAAGTAAATAAGTAAGTAGGTAAGTAAGTAAGTAAGTAAGTAAGTAAGTACCTACTATCTCTTCCATCTGAACGAGTTCGTTTCGACAAAATAGAAACTTGGCCTAATCGCTGTTCCTTTTTTGAAAGAACACACTCGACCGTATAATACCCATTATCGATCCCCCTCTTATGATCGAGGATTATCGAGCGTGAGTCTAAGGAAGAAGAGGAAGAAAAAAAAAATGTAAAAATAAATAGACGAAGGAAACGAAGAAGATGAATGAAAAAGAAGTCGACAGGATAAACGCAATTCGAGTTTCTCCGCACACACATAGGTATTATATACATAGATACATAAATAAAGATACGACGTGGGAGATTCGAAATAGCAGCGGCAGCGGGGGAAGGAGGGTTGGGTTGGTTGGAGGGCTCGTAGGGGTTCCTCTTTACGTCCTTCAACTCCTCGAATTGCTTTTTCGAATCGACGGTACGTGTAGCGCGAGAATATCGAAGGCGAATTGGTACGCGGGTGAACGCAAAAAGCGACGTACGAGTTAGAAAGAAAGAAAGAGAGAGAGAGAGAGAGAGAGAGAGAGAAAACGAGTGTGAGAGAGAGAGAGAGAGAGAGAGTAAAGATGGGGTGAGTATGCAGGATGCGGCGGCCGCCGGAGAGGAGAGGCGAGCGAGCGCGCGCGCGCGCCGTTGCTGCACGGGCATAAAAGAGCAAGCGAAAAAGGGAGCCTCTTTTTAATCTAGCGACGATTCGCAACCCCCGGCTCCTTTCATAGTTACGTGCTTAGTACTTATACCCATTGACTCCCTCTCTTTATCTCTCTTTCTCTCTCTTTCTCCCTCTCTTTTTCGTTCTCTTTCTCAATTCCCCGTCTCACTCTCGCACGTTTGCTTTGTCGTCGTGTCAGGGTCGGTCTTCGATCATCGAAGGCCCCGAAACCACCCTCCACGAAAGTCTTCGAGCTTCCTTTGAACCTTCTCTTCTTATTCGTTGGAATCAGATCTCATGACTGTGCTCTTACTGTACGAGTTTGTTTTTCCGTTTCCTTTTGTTTCTTTTGTCCTTTTTTGTTTCTCTATTGTTTCGTTTTGCTATCTTCTTATACTCTTCTTTTCTTTATCATATTTTTTTAAGTAAGTGCGTGATCGCTTATATGCTGACAGGTGTCGTACGACGATGGAATAAAAGATTTGTCAAATAAATGATGTCCCCGTGTAATATGTACATATATATATATATATATGTATATGTGCATTACGTATTCGGCATATACCGTATTATGTATGTACAATATATATTTCATTACACATTCTTCGAAGTATGCTATATATATATGTGTGTGTGTTTGTGTGTGTGTGTATATATATATATATATATTTATATATATATATATGTATATATATACGCACACATATACGATTTACGTCGAGGGACGCGTAACTGGATCATGTTAAACGTTTTACACTTTCGTTGATGCAATACCAATAGGATTTTTTTTTTCCAATCGATTATGTTTAGCTAGTCTTTAACAAAAGGAGGAAAGTTCGGTTTAAAGAAGCTTTTTAGTGATAAAATTTTGGACGGATAAATATACATATCGAGAAAAATTATCGATTACAGTTTAGCGATAACGAAAGAAAAGAAAAGAAATGAAAAAGAAAGAAAAAGCAAAAAGGAATCGAAATGAAAATGATTAAAAACGATTTGTTTGTGTTCGAATGAAAGGAAAACAGACGTTGTTGTCGAGTCGAGGTAAGACCAGAGACAAATCGTTTTGTCTTGTGGAGAAGATCGCGTCATATCGAGTAGGGGTGTGGCTTTCGGGGTGGCTAACGCAAGGCTGGCGTGCGCGTCGTCCACCCTTGCGCAGCGCCGATAGATTTTCCAAAAAAAGAAAGAGAGAGAGAGAGAGAGAGCGAGAGAGAGAGAGAGAGAGAGAGAAAGAAACAAGTTGTATATCCATTAGAGTAATTATTCGGTCAGGACCTTTCCGAGGAGGCAATAATAACGGTCACGAAAGGATCGAAAACGTGTGATAAGAACTACGAATTGTGTGAGTGAGTTTGTTGTTTGAAAGAAGGAAAGAAAGAGAGTAGAACGAGCGTGTACATGTGCGTGCGTGTGTGTGCGCGCGTGTGTGTGTGTGTGTGTGTGTATGTGTGTATGTATGTATGTTCTAGAGAGAAAAAGATAGAGAAAAGTGAGGTTGACGAGGCGTCATCTGCGTCGTTTGCCCTTTTTCTTCTTGCAGCTGTCGTGAAGTCGTCATCATCATCGTCGTGCTTTATCGTGCTAGGTAATTAACTCGATTAGCTGCTCGTCGAGAAACTAAACGCGATGCGACCGATTAAAACGTCTCTACCCTTTTTCTCTTTTACTTTTTATCGTTCCTTTTTTCTCCCTCTTATTTTCTCTCTCTCTCTCTCTCTCTCTCGCTCTCTTTCTTTTTCTCTTTTGCTGACGGACGAAAGCTCAAGAGAATCATTTTAATCGATGAAATAAACGAATGAAATAGTAACACGCTTGTAAATTGCTTGAACAAATGGTCGAGATTTTTACGTATGAGTTTAGTCGAGATTCTAAGAAAAATCACAAGGGTCGAAAAGTTCGATCCCTTTGCCTTCTTTATTCGTAGATTTAGCGCAAACTCGTTAATGTAACGCGATCGTCGTACATTGGGTCGGTAGAACGAAGAAAAAGGGATGAAGGAGAGAGAGAGAGAGAGGTAGAATCTGGTCCCCTACGCGTTAAATTACTTTGCGATACTATACGTAGGAAGAGGGCGGAGCGACGCAATTCGACTCCAGATTGTCGACGACAATGCATCCTTTTCGTCCACGTTACTTTCGATCGATCGACCGGCTCCTTCTCGGTTCTTTACCTTTTCGAAAAATCCTGACATGGCGGACCGTATCTGTCCGCCATTTTGTCGAATGTACTAGCTTTCGAGATACGATAAAAATAATCAACGCGAGCTCCGCCGGATGTAATAAAATGTACGTAGGTACATATAACACGTATATACCTATATCGAATAATTCGAATCGTCAATAACAATTTTCATATGAAATAACTCTCTATTTACTGAGCATGGCACCGGGAGTATTTTGCGTGGAATATTTTTACCCGCCTCTCCCTTCACCTTTCCATCAATTTTAAAAAACAAAAAGAGTTGTTTCGAATTGTTATCGACTCGTTTTACCAACTGTGGTCGTCGAATCGTTCGAAGCATCGACCCGGGATGATGAAAAAACTGATTGGGGAAAAAAAAAAAAAAAAAAAAAGAAAAAAGGAAGAGAGCTTATGGCGCGAAAGGGATACGCGCGTGCCATTAAATTTCGACTTCTTGACTGGTCGATGAAGAAGCCAGGAAAAAGTAACCAACGGACCTCGAGAATTTTATCCTGAATGTTCGCTATTACGAGGATTATATTACCGTCGAAGGATACCTAATCTATGGGATATTAAACGCGAAGGAAAAACGTAATCTAATCGATCGATCTCCGGACAATTCTCTCTTTTTCTTTCTCTCGCTCTCTCGTTTTTCCCTTTTATCCGTCGGCGAATCAGTTCCCCTTCTTTTCACCGTTCCACCCTTATTCGACGAATCGAATCGCGGCGATCACGAGCGACCGAGTCCGAATCAAAACGCAGCTCTAGACTTTGAAGCGAATGGCAGAATGGGCTTTGACATATCGTCCCGTGGTTTCGGCAACAATTTTGTGGTCCGACGGTAGGTGTACGAGAACGAGGCGTAAAAACAAATGGATAGTTAGATCGAACTGGCCGGACTGGCTGCCGTCAGTCGGTCGATCGATTTGTCGAGTAAATGAAACGGCTTTGGGGATAGGTAGATAAAGACATATATATATATATATATATATATATATATGTATATATATATATATACATACATATATACATAAAGAACGGAGAGAATCGGTGGTGTACCCTTCGATACCGATAACTCTTTCTCTCTCTCTCTCTCTCTCTCTCTCTCTCTCTTTCTCACTGTGCTTTACAAAAGATTATCGCGTGTGGACGGGTTCGGGTGACGCTGTAGAACGAACGAAACTAAAACAGAGCATGAGAAATGAGTGAGTGAGTGAGAAGAAAACGTCAGACTTACGGATGAAAGGCTTGTACAAAATATCCAAGAGAGAGAGAGAGAGAGAGAGAGAGAAAGAGAGATCAGAGAGGAAAAGAGTCGAAGGTGCGATGGCAGGGTATGAGAAGGATGATTGAAATGCGCCTACATACTTAGATGTGCGTACTTACTCGGGATAGATATGTCTCGTGTAGACACACTGTGTAGAGAAAAAGAGAGAGAGGTAAAGATATATATATATATATATATGTGTGTGTGTGTGTGTGTGTGCAGAGAGAGAGAGAGAGAGAGAAAGAGTGAGGGAAGATACATGCCGCGAGAGAACGCGTCGATGGAAGAAAAGAGAGCGAGCGGCCATTGTTGTACGTTCTCCCTCGTGGTTGCAACTAAGAGCTTCGGTAAAGGTAGTCGTCGAAATGACGATGACGACGTCGATGATGGCAAAACATTCTCTCTATCTCTTTCTTTCACTTTATATCTTTCCTATGCTTTCTTTCTCTCTATCTATCTCTCCCTTTTGCTCACGAATATCGAAGAAAGGCGGATACGTGCAAAGCGCGAAACCGCATCGCGTCAAACAATAAGATCAAGCTACCTCTCGTTTATTGTAATCATTTTCTCTTATCCCAGTCGCAACGATAAGGAGCCCTTCGCCTTGAGAAAATGATTTTTCGTGAGGACGATATAGAAGAGATATTATGCAATTTCATCCTGTCAATCGTGATATCGTTTTCTGTGCAGACACAAACCGAGGAGGATTGGGTTTGAAGTTTGTTCAACGTTTCTTTTCGAACAAAGCCGAAGCACGTTGGCTTCGACGTTCTTCTTAGGGCTGTTCCGCTTTCTTTCTTATCTTTTTTCCCTCTTTTTTTTTTTCTTTTCTTTTTCTTTCCTTTTTTTTCCATGCGTAAAATCAAAGCCTAAAGAATCATGTAACGATCTGTAAATATCTTTTGATACCCGCGAGAGCGGGATTGTGTTGATATTGTGTTCATGCTCGGAGATAGGAAAGTAAACTTGGGATTTTTTCTTTTTCTTTTTTTCTTTTTTTTTGTTTTGGATGACGACTCGTGCAGAGATCGCTTATTATGTCGTGCGACGACATATATAATTTTCTGTCAAAGGTAATGGCGGGTAAGATTAAACGAACGTAGATTTAACGAAAAAGAAATAAAAAAGAAGAGAAAAAAAAGATCGCAAAAGAAGATTAAGAAGGAGATGTTACTCGTTGTTTTCGTAACTCTACCGTTTCGTTTAATAAAATCAATCGTTTGGATACTTATCACAACAGGTAGAATATATTCGTAGGAACCCTGGCCGTGTCTTAGGACGTAGCTAAGGTCGTAGCCCCAAACAGAGAGAGAGAACAGCCCAAGATTACGTCCGAGACGTAATTTTCCGATAATATACATAGTCGCGTACATACGCCAACTTTGTATGTATATCGGTCTTTCTTTCTCTCTCTCTCTCTCTCTCTCTTTCTTCCCCTCTCTCTTTTTCTCTCATTCTTTCTCCCTCTATCTCCTTTTTACTCTCTCACGAGGGAGAGACTTTGTAAAGAGCGTTGCGATGTTGCAGTTGCGTCTTCCCTCTTTCCCGATTTGTCTCTCTCTCATGGAGGACGTCGAAAGAGAAGGAAGCTTCAAATCGACGTTTGCACGAAAAGTCCCGAGCCCGCGAAGCAAAGAAAGAAACCAAGAGAGCGAGAGCGAGAGAAAGAGAGATAAAGAGAGAGAGAGAGAAAGAGAGAGAGAGAGAAAGAGAGACAGAGAGAGAGAGAGAGAGAAGAGAGAGAGAGGGGAGAGAGAGAACAAAGAGAGAAAAAGTGAGTGAGAGAGAAAGAGAGAGGGGAGACAGTACATTCTTTTATGACATAATGATCACGCTCATCCGACGTCGAGGTCGTCGGAAGGACGAGCATCGTCGATGGACACCGAGAGAACGTCTTCTTCCTCTTCGTCCACGTCCCTTATTTCCACTTCTTCCTCTTGATCCTCCTTCCTCAGGCGATCGTCGTGGTCGTCGTTTCTCAAGCTAATTCCTGCAGGCTGCTGCCGGTCGAAGACGATCGTAATCGGGCAGAAGAGCGGACGGTGTTATTGCGAGGAGGATTGGGTCGGTTGCCCGTTGGGTGGTGGTGGTGGTGGTGGGGGTGGTTGGGGATGCACTTGATGGGGTAAAAGGGCGTGAGGCTGCACGTGAGCCGGATGATGATGATGGTGTTGATGGTGATGAGAATAGAAGATCGGTTGGGCAGTTTGGCCGACTACCGGGGCACAGGAAGTGCCAACCCCGACGCCGACGCCAACGCCGACGGAATGCGAGAGCACCGAGGAGACGGCCGAGGACGGTGCCGTTGGTGGTTGAGGCGGTGCCGTTACCGAGACGGATACTCCGGCCGAACTAGCGCTACCCGCGGAAGCTTCGTGATAGAGTATCGGCACCCTGACGAGTCTCTGAGCAGCGTGGGCCATATTTGCGGCCTCCAATTCGGCGGCCAATTGTCTTTTCCACTTGTTGCGACGATTCTGGAACCAGATCTTCACCTGAGTCTCCGTCAATCTCAAGGATGCAGCGAGACCTGCCCGTTCCGACGACGACAGATAGCGTTTCATGTCGAACGTCGATTCCAATTGAAAGACCTGCGATCGCGAGAACACCGTGCGCGTCTTCTTCTTGCGCTTTATGCTACCGGAATCCCGCGAGTCTAGGCCAACTTGTACTCCGTTGCTCTGACCACCGGTACCCCCGCCGCCGCCACTTCCGCCGCCACCGCCTCCTCCTCCTCCTCCGCCTCCACCGACCCCTCCACCACCGGCCGACCCAACGCCCACGCCACCGTGTAATCCTGCGTTCGTCGAGTCGCCGTCGCCGTCGCCATCTTGGCAATCGTCCCCGTCGGCTAGCTCGTCGTGAGCCTCGTCGCCGCTCGATGAACTCCTCGTCCTGTGCAGCCGGTCCTCGCCGTTCTCGTCCTCCAGCTCGTCTGCTCGCACACAACGTTCATCCTCGATTTATCCCTTTCCTATCGATATTGTCCACACCTCGATCGATTATCCTAACTACATATTCATTCTCTCTATGTTACTCTTCTATATCTCCTACATAATACACCTATCCCTTTCTTTTTTCACCTTCCATAAGAGACTATTATTTCGGATTATTTCCGCGAAATGCTAAAGTACTCGCGTATGCACGTTCTAGCCTATTTATCTATAATCTACCAGCTATCGGTACTAGTCGCATTGATTATTTACTCGATCGGTAGTCCGCCAATTAATATTCTATTTATTCACGTCGACGTAATTGGCCTAGCTAGATCAAGTATCCGTGCAAATGCGTCTCTAGCGCGTTTCCGTTCGGTCGTTTAATCGCACGATCGACAAATTACGCAACGTAAATTTCATCGAGGGTCGCGAAGTTCTCACGCGCGTTTGATAATCGACGAATTTACAATATACATAGATAAGATTTAACCGATCTCGCGGTCGCGCCTGAGTCGCTAGACTCGGAATATGTCCGAGGGAGTCGAACGAGACTAGAGCGAAGTGACAAGAGCAAAACGATCGACGGGTAAGGCGATCGTCGTTGGTTTGTCGCGGCGGAAGCCCTGGAAGCCGTACTCGTCGTCGTACACGTTCTCGCCTATAAATACATGTATGTATACCACTTGGCTCTCCCTTCGACCGTCTTTCTTCCTTGTCTCTAGGCTCTTCCTTCTGATCCTTTTCTCGTTCTTCCTATCGACTAAAGATACGAATAACGCACCTTGCCTCTGAACGTACGTTTGACACGTCCTTCGAAAATATGACAAAAAGGTTAAAAGACGTATTTCCAACGATAACAAAACGAAATTTATCCGCGTGCTCGTAATCTGGTCTGAGTCTAGGTATTACGGAGAAAGCCGAAAAAAATTATAACGATTTATTCAAAATATAAATCACGTGGACCAATGACTAAACTAATGGAATAGAAAAGAATCCCTTTGGATATTTCCATTGGTTTGTCACGATATCTTTCCAGCGTAGCGCATTAGGTGTCCCGATGGTGTTCTTTATCGATCGTGATCGGCACTTAACGAGTCTAAACGAAACGTTTCGATCTAAAGTCGATCTAAATCCGTATCTAGCCTATAACGTTCTCCTCTTAAACTCCTCCTATTTCCTGCAAACTGAGAATTTAAGTTCGTTCGTTCGTTAGACTCACCCTTTTGCGGGAAGGAGGCGGATGCAGGGCTGACACGGCTGAGAGCACCAACAACGTCGCCTGGCGACGGATGTTCGAGCGTTTGCAATCCATGAGCAGGCCTCCATGGAAACGGCCAAGCTGCCGGTCCACCAGGAAGAACTCCTCTGATGCTGGCCTCGGCTGTGACGTCACTGATGTCAGCCGCTTGTCCACCAACTTGAACGGCGTTGCTCAGCGCCGAAGAGACCGTCGCTAGACGCGAGTGATGTTGCTGTTGTTGTTGCTGTTGTTGCTGATGCTGCTGTTGTTGCTGATGCTGATGAAGATGTTGCAACGTTGGCGGGAAGAAGACACCGACGGGATATCGGGCGCTTATCAATGTCGACATTAGGCCCAATCTGTACGACAATATAAAACAATAGATTCGCTATTTTATATTTTTACAATCATGCCAATAGAACGATGTAATTTGAGATGAAAATGGAAAGACATGTTTTCCATTTCTCTTTCTTTTCCTTTCTCTTTTTTTTGGGTTAGGAATTCAAGGAACGTCGAAAACGGGCGATGTAGATCGTTAAGAGGAAAAATCCGCTTAAAGCTAAAGCCTCGCTCTCTTTTTCCATCTCCTCTCCTCTTTCTTCGAGAGATCACGCTCTTGAGAGCATACCTGAGGGGCCAGAGAGAGAGAGAGAGAGAGAGAGAGAGAGAGAGAGAGAGAAGGAGAGGAGACCCGTTGAGAGTATTATCCGCTTCTCACTTATCCTTGCGTCGAATAACAACAGGTACTCGTCGTAATACTCGAGTGAGAAAATTTGATCGTCGTTTACGGATTTGAAGAACGGAAAAGGAAGAAGGGAATTAGAAAGCATTTCTCTTACGATTTTAAGTATCCCGCTTTCGACAGAAGAAGAGTAGGAGAGAGAGAAAAAGAGATATGAGTAAATTCTTTAGTTTGATAATTCGGGGTCTTCTAGATCGACAGAAATGTAGGTAGGTAGGTAGGTAGAACTGGATAGATGGACAGACGTTTCAGCACGGTCACTACTCGGAAGGTGGTAGGTATAGACACTGAGGCTTCGGAAGCCATACTACTTCCCCCGTGTTCCTCGCTTACTAGAGGGAAGCAAGAGTGGTCTGTCTGTCTACGACGCCGACGATCCGATCTCGTTTCGATGTTCTCTTCTTCTTCTTCTTCTTCTTCTTCTTCTTCTACTACTACTTCTTCTACTTCTTTCGCTTCCGCTTCTTCGTTCGCTCAAAGTAATTTTCTTTGATTTTTTTCAAAGAGACTGTCCTCCGTTGATGAATCATTTCAATCGGAATTGCTTATTTTTCTTTCGTTACTTTTGCTCCTTGTCCTTCGATATTAAATATCCGTTACGGTAATTAAGAGATTGTAAGAGATCCAACTAGTGAATATTTTCTTATCACGAGGGCGTCTCAAAGTAATACTGCCTTCTCTTCCTCTTAATCCTCTCTCTCTCTCTCTCTCTCTCTCTCTCTCTGATATCGAATATCCCAGTAGAGGGTAATTAAACGATTAAAGGATTTCACTGAATCTCTCTTCCTTTCGTTTCTACGTCGTCCTTACTCGAGGACGTCGACTCGAGAAATGAGGAGGGGAGCCAAAAGGAGGACCACCAGCCCCGAACGAGGAGGAAACGAAAAGAGGAGCGTAACGCCAGAGGCTTCGGCCTATACACAGATGCCTCGGGAAAGATAAAAGAAATCTGACAACCGCCTGTTTGTAAGCATCCACCGACCCTTTCTAAGGAGCAGGTATAAACACCAAACACAGTGGTTCCTCTCGAGATGGATAGAGATAGAACAAGAGAGACAGATAGAAAAAACCAGAGAGAGAGAGAGAGAGAGAGAGAGAGAGAGGGGGGAAAAGAATAAAAAGAGAGAGAAAGAGAGAGGAACGTGCTCCACCTTTTTGCAGCCTAATTCTTTGCGCGGCTTTACGTATCACCCAAGTCCGAAGGAGAGCATTAGGCGTTGCCTCTTCTTTTGCTCTTCGATCGTTTTACTACGTTATTCTTCTTCCTCCTCCTCCTCCTCCTCCTCCTCCTCCGTCTCCTCCTCCTCTTCTTCTTCTTCTTCTTTCTCTTCTTTTTTTCCTCAATCTTGGACTCACATTACCGTATTTTCTTTCTTTCGTTTTAGATTTCTTTCGCAAGAACTTCACGGCTCGAAGATTTTCTTTCTATTTAACTTATTCGTAAATGGTTTCTTCAAGGTGCCTGATAACTCCTTATCGTTAAGATGAAACTTACGTTGAAAATATATTTATTACAGTTTGATACGGTGATGAGAAGTTTGAATAAATAATCAGTATATATATGTATACGCAGGCATAATTTTGTTACCCCATGTTCGTTAAATTGCGAACACGATTCTATTCTTCTTACAACGAGTATAGAAAATGATTCTCCCCTTACGTATATCGATTATTATATCCACCTTTGCCTGACGCACGTTTGCCGCACGTAAGTGCCATTCTCAAATATAAACTCTTTATGCCGTGGTTAACGATCGCTGGTAATACGATACGTTTTGTCGTCTACCGTTACAACGCCGAGGGTAGTTTAGGAAGAGGAGTGCAACGAGGAAAAACAAGTCGATCACGGCACGTTCACCGTTTAAGCTCATGCTCGTGCTAATCCGAAGTTCTTCCAAGATCGATACGTTTTTCGTCGGGGAGCGATGGTGGGGGATGAAAGGGAGGAGAGGACGGAGATACTCTTCCGCGTATATCAAATCTTTCCAATATTAATTACGTTTGTCATTGTTTCAATAATTCAACGTAATCATTGAATTATACGTTAATTTTTTTCAATCGTACGACCTCGACTTAATTACTTTTCAAAGAGAAACAGAACGAGAAAATAAAACTTATTATCTTTCAATTTGTCTTCTCGCTCGTTTACACCAAGTTCGGTACGGGATCGATCAGAGAGAGAGAGAGAGAGAGAGAGAGAGAGAGAGAAAGAGAGACGTCTATTCGTTCCTCGCGATGAAAGACGCTTGACGGTGACTTATAAAGTGTCATTACGATGACCCAACGGCAAGTTATTGGCTTTCAATGCACAAGAGCTAAATCCGTTGCCGGGCTTCGTTGCGTTCGTTACGGGCCAAGTGGAAAGGATTAATTCTCTTGTTCGTTCGATACTTGATTTCATTCAAACTCGTACTCTTTGGTTCGCGAACACACCAAGAAGAAGGGAAAGCGGGAAACCTCACGCATATACGTACGTAATCGTATCGTGCTACATGCGTATATATATGTAAGTACTTAAGAGCAATTCCGTCAAAAAAAAAAAAGAAGAGAAAAGGATAGGTATATAAATGGTAGAAAAGATAAAATGATTCTTTTTGTTTTATTTTTCTTTTCTTATTTCTTTTCCTTTTTCTTTTCCTTTTTCATGCAAAGAAACTAACATATTTTTTGTAAGTAAAACGTCTAAATCATATTACTATTGCTATTATTCTTGTTGTTAATAATTCTTTTTTTCTTCTTTCTTTTTTCTTTTTTTTTGCTTCGAAAGTATCTCCAGATAGTAGTCTCGTTGCTATTACTTTTTTTTTTTTTTTATTATTTTCATTTACTTGTTTATTTTTTCTTTTTCTTAAGAATACTCGATCACTAATTACGCGAGTAGTAGCATGCTCGTTTTATGAAGCTTACGGATCTTTTCAGAGAGTTCGTGAGAGATAGAGTGATGATAGAGGGAGAGAGAGAGTGAGAGAGAGAGAGAGAGAGAGAGAAAGAGTGAGAGTGAGAGAGAGAGAGAGAGAGAGAGAGAGAGAGAGAGAGAGAGAGAGAGAGAGAGAGATAGACAGGTAGGCGTGTAGCGAAGCGTCATTTGCCGGGACAGGGAACAAACGTCGAAGGGAATCGGTGACTGTTTCGACGCAATTATTATTCGCGGTTCGCGTTCCCAGGTACCGTTCTCGTATCCCCGTTTGTTCGCCACGTTGAAACATCC
>NC_062189.1:497500-522500 GCF_912470025.1 Vespa velutina | reverse complement strand
AGAGAGAGAGAGAGAGAGAGAGAGAGAGAGTTATGCAATAGGATTCTCAGCGGTTGCTCGCACGACCACGCCTCGGTGGTAGCTTTACTTCGCTCTCTATTTCTCTCTCTCTCTCTCTCTCTCGTGGTCTCGCGCCTCAGAAATCGCTCTCGAGACGCGACCGCGTCGATATCGTTTCTTCCCTCTTTTGCCATTCTTAAGAAACTCAAAGAGTCGATATGAGCTTACACGTCTAACGAAGACAACTTCTCTCTCTCTCTCTCTCTCTCTCTCTATTTTATCTTTTTCCTCTCTTTGAAATGTAGTATTTCTCCAAAAGGTGTAAAAGGTCAAATGCAACGAGTTTGTCGTGGAGAAAAACGAAAATTTGATTATATATAATGTCGAAGTGCTTTTTCGACCTCGCCAACCTATCTATCTATCTATCTATCTGTCTATCTAACTTTCTCTATCTTTCTCTCTTTCTACACGTACGCAACCGAGAGTGGTAACGAGAAACCATCGAGGCGACCCTCGAGAGCCGTAAACCTACTTCGAGCAAGTATAACGAGGTTATATTGAGAGCGGCCTTTGGAGTACGAGCTCGTGTTTCAGTCGGAGATTCGACAAAGACCGGCAGTCTTCCTCTTCCTCAAGGCAGCCGGTGCTTGTAGTTAAGAAGAGAGATAGAGAAACAGAGAAAGGGGGTAAGTTTTCGATCGCCATTGCTGTCTGAGTTTCGTGATCGGAGATTCGTCTCAAATTGGTGTTCGTTTAAAAGATCTACGAGAGCTTGTAAGACAACGAAAAAAGAGAGAACGAGAGAGAGAGAGAGAGAAAGAGAGAGAGAGAGAGAGAGAGAGAGAGATAGGAAGAATTTTCTCAACAATACCAAGAAGATCATGGAAGGGCGAAATTTTGGCACACCCATCGACTCTTTCTTTCTTTCCTTCTTTCTTCCTCCCTTTCTTTTTTTCCCTTGCTTTCTATTTCGTAACGTTTGCTTCTTTTCCTCGTGCCGACGCGTAATACCAGGCTTGAAACACGCAGGAGTGCGGCACGCCTGTGCCGTCTGCATTTTACTTTGTACTCAGTGCGTAAGAGGATTATATCGTCTCTCTTTCTCTCTCTCTCTCTCTCTCTCTCTCTCTCTCTTTCTCTATCACACGTATACACACACGTACATCCATACTGTCCAGCAGTAAGAGGGAAAGAGAAAGACAGAGGGAGAGAGAGAGAGATTCGCGTAGTGGACCGTCGAGGGTCTGATGAGGGGTAGGAAGAAGGTAAGTGGTGGGTATGCTTCACTTTTCACGGGGCCGCCATTGTTCCCTATTATCCGATGTGATTAGTCGATGATGCAGGTAAGCTACCGCGGGGGGTCCCCATTATAGCATCGAGCAAACTACTCATGGCTCTATACGCCACGAAGAGCAACTTTACGCTACTCTCGATCGCTATTACTCGAACCACCTTTACTTTATTCTCCACTCAAACTATCTCTTTCTCTCTTCCTCTTTCTCTCTATTTTTCTCTCCTATTCCGGTCGGTCGAGCAACGATAAATCGACAACCGGCCAACCCGCTGTGAAATTTATACTCTTAACATAGAGAGAAGCTTCCGAGAGACCGAATAGAGAAATACATATATATATACATATATATATATATATATATATATATATATATATATATATGTACATATATATATTCGTATATCACATTTTCGCACGCTTTTCTATACTTTTTTCTTCTTCCTCCTTTTTTTTCCTTTTTCTTCTTTCTCCTCTTCATCTACCTCTGTTACTACTACTACTTCTTTTTCTTCGTCTTCTTCTTCTTCTTCTTCTTCTTCTTCAAGAACCAGAAGCGTTTTTAGAAACGTCCGATCCGATACAACCTTAACCTTCCAACGCTATTCACCCTTGGCCGCTGTTGCCGTCGTCGCTGACGCTACTCGTCCGCTCGATTACTCTTTTGCCGTTGTGTGGACCAGAGCCCGGCACTTTCGATGGCCCGATCGATGAACGCAACGCGGTTGCAAACAAATTTTGTGGTACGCCTACCGAGGATCATCCACGAAACTCGAACTCTTAACATCGGACGATATCCCTAGAATGTTTTGCCCGGCGATCCGTTCAATTTGAAACATTTGAAATTTCATTAATTTCTCTTCACGATTTTTGTAAAATTACATTTCTTATCGTACAAGAATTATCGGATAAGTGATCTTAAAGAAAGAAATAAGAAACGGAAGATTTATTTTCGAGAGAAAAAAAAGGAACAAAGAAGACAAAAGAAAGAAAAAATCATTTTTCCAAAATGAGTCAACACAAATTGTCGCCCGTCAAAATCCACTTTAACGAAATGAAAAGGGAATCGAGAGACTGTGAAAATTTGGGATCGCGTAATCTGATCGTTATCGATTTTTATCAAATGGTGCTTTTACATCGAAACTAGATTACGATTCTCCCTTTCTCCCTTTCTCCCTCCCTCCCTCCCTCTCTCTCTCTCTCTCTCTCTCTCTCTCTCTCTCTCTTTCCGTTTCTCTCTTTTTCAGATCGTTACATCTACATGTTTGCACGTGTGTATCCGCTTAACTATTCGGCAACGTTCGTAAATGATCGTAATCGCCTGCCAATCCATCGACGCGTCGAAATACAATAATTTAGTTGTTCTCTACGTTTCATCAAAGCTCGACGATCGACGGCCGATGAGTTAGCGAAAAAGACCGTTTGGCTCGATAATAATCACGATTTGTACTACTTGTGGAATATCAAGTGAAACAAGTCAATGCTTTAGTCGACATCTTACTCTATCTTATCTCAGTCTCACACTTTTTTCCCTCTCTGTTTCTCTTTCCCTTTATTTCCCTTAATCACAATGTTTTTTACGGAATATTATTATCGATCGTCGAAGGCTCGAAACACGTTGCTCCCTGGATGCATAGAAAGAAAGAAAGAAAGAAAGAAAGAAAGAAAGAAAGAAAGAAAGAAATAAAGAAAGAAAGAAAGCACGACGTGGAACGATTAAGAGATGAAGAAGAAAGAGAAAGAACGGCCGAGATTAAGAAGAAAAGGAAAGAGATCGTTGCTGCTACTGCTATCGTTGCTATCGCTGCTACTACTGCTACTGCTGGTAGTGGTAGTGGTGGTGGTGTTGCCGGTGTTGGGTGGTATTCGAGGGAGAGACACAATGGCAATGGGGATAAACGAGGAGTCGAGCACTGAAAGTCGTGGTACGAGGCGCTAAGGAGAAGAAGAGAAAAGAGAAAAGTGAGCCGGACTACCATCGTCTGCCTGCCTGCTTGCCTGCCTGCCTACACCTTCCTGCCTTGGTATTAAACTCCGGCAAAGGGCGACTAATTACGTGACGCCGTTCATAGTAAACGCGAATTAAAAGGATCCCTGCCGGTGTTTGGTTTTGTTAAATTTTCTTTTAACCGGCCCGCCGGACGTCACGACGATCGGTTCGACGTTTCTTATTTATCGTCGATCGTGAAATTAATGATTTATTGAAAATATTCTATATATTATTATTTCTATTTAACATTTAACATTTATGTATATCTTGTGAAAATTTTACATTGAAATTTTTTAGATGTTGCAATAAAATATCGAAAGATACGAAGGATTTATATATCATCTGGTTATATCGATTTTGTCAAGTGTTATCTATTAATTTGCGAAATAAAATAAAAAAAAAAAAGGAGCGAAGAAAGAAAATTTCATCCCTCGACTAGAAGCTGGTTGTAATGGCGTTTTCGCGTTACGATTTGTAAAAGGACCAGAAGAGAGAGAGAGAGAGAGAGAGAGAGAGAGAGAGAAAGGTGCGATCTAAATTTTGGCAAGGCGCGGTGGAGAGCGTGTTAATGGACTAGGGTGAGCGTATCCCCTAAGGACGATCGTGGTCGTCGAATTAGGCGACTCTTGCTAGTAGCCTTCCTGTGGTTTTCTTTTTGAAGGGCCGCACTTGGACCCTTTTCGTTTGTTTACGAGTGCTTTGTGCCTCTTAACGAGTGTTTTAAGAAAATTAAAGATGAATCTCGTCTTCTTCTCATTTCCGACAGACGATTAAATAAATCCATCGATATTTTATATTAATAATCAACGTATGTAGACATTTTTAAACGTCTTCAATTGGACTTTAGAAGGAGCTACGAAAAAAATTGTTGTCGTTCGTCGTTCGTTTTAATCAAACGAACGGCCTTTCTATAAACAGTCGACGATGAAAGACGAATATGATGACAAGAAATAACAATTAAACGAATCCATTCATAAATATGAAAAAGTAGGAAGAGAATAAAAAATGAGAAGGCAGACAAAAAAAGAATGGCAATAATGATTGGACAAAGGAAAAGGGAAATAAAAAAGAAAAAGAAAAAGAATACAATGTAAATAGAATAAAATGCAATTAAAAGCCCTTATCCGGGGGTGGTGGCAATTAGAGAGATACTTCCTTATTACTTTACCGAGAAGATTCGCTCGGTGAACGTCTTCCCGATGATCTGTCGGTAACAAATAGATCGTTAATTAATCTAAAACGATATAAACAATGATTTAAGTCAATGAAAAATCTTTCCCTTCGAGATCTTTTCGAAATTTTAAAAATATTATTCGTCGCAATAATAAAAGATTCGAGTAGACGATAATGCGAAATGAGAAAATAGAAAAAAATTCGATCTGAGCATATTTTTGTCGATCCTGAGAAACGTCTAAATGGGTGAAGACATTTTTTACGTTCTTCTCTCGGTTAGGAGAGATAGATAGTGAAACGTCGTTCCGACGCTTAGGATTCGTCCGTTTACCGATTCGAGGCAGCACACCTCGGGGAAATCTAAACGATCTCTCGAAGCAAGAGACGTTTGGCGATGAGATCCTGGAAAACCGGGGTACTTTTGACCGTCGAGGCAACCAGATTGCATACGCCCACTATAGAGTATCCCTCTCTCTCTCTCTCTCTCTCTCACACACCTTTCACTAGAGTCGTGCGACAAGAGAACACATACATATATACACGAATGCACGCACGCGCGCGTACACATAGTCGAAGCGAAGAGGAGAATCACGTAGAGTAATATTCTCGTCGAGAGACCACGTCTTTCCTCCGTGGATTTGCGTTTCGCTCCGTTTCTGGCAAACCGAGCAAGAAACAGGAACGGTAAGAGAGTAGTCTATCTCTTTCTCTCTTTTTTCCGAACCCTTTTTGAGAACCGAAATGGAGTCTTGCGCTCGCGATGATTACGCGCGCGGAAGAAAGAAAGAGCGGAACAAAGAAAGGCGAACGAAAGGAAGGAGGCCGACGACGGTGTCGGCCCGTAGACTTGCTACGAGGGAAGAAGAGGGAAACAAGGAGGCAAATAGAGAGACGATGTGCAAGAGAAGAGAGAGATAGAGACAGAGAGAGAGAGAGAGAGAGAGAGAGAGAGAAAGAGCAAGAGATAGAGGATTCTTCGTGATATTGTCGCCTGGCTAAATGAAACCGCACGTGAAAAACCGACGCGAAAGGGCCGCAATACCTTCTTCTTCTTTTTGCTTTCTCTCTTTACCCTTTCGAAAGGGAACTAAAGAGAGAGAGAGAGAGAGAGAGAGAGAGAGAGAGAGAGATAAACTAAAATAAAAAGAAAAAGGAAAGAAAAATTCTAGCCGAGAATTTGTAATTCACGAAGACATCTGCTGCTCTGCTCGATTCGTTTTTTTACGTGAAACAACGTAGGCAACAACACGCGTTAGATATAAGTATCCTTGTATCAAGAAAAGTAAACATGAAAAAAAGAAAAAAATATAAAAAAACGGTGGTAGTATAGAAAGAAAATAGAAAAGAAGTGAAAGGAAAGAAGAGAGAGAGAGAGAGAGAGAGAGAGAGAGAGAAAGGAAAAGTAGAGAAAAAAGAGAAAAGAAACATAAAATCGACGATCCTCAGAGAAATTTCGTCTGTGTGTTTTCTCGATAGTAACGGAGGCACCGCGCGATTGACCATTCCCTATAAAGGAGTGCTCATTGCGGAAACGAAAACTGGAATCGTTAAACGCGCACACGCACGCGTGCACGCGGAACGTTCGCTCGTTCACGGGCAGACGGGTTGGAGAGGGTGAACTCCGCTGCGATGACGAGGAGGAGAAAGAGAAGGAGAGAGACACGACGAAGAGGAGGAAGAGGAGGAGGAGGAGGAGGAGGAGAAGGGTGGCACGATCGATCGGATGACTCTCTCTCTCTCTCTCTTCTCCTCGTTGCCTCCGGTTCAAAGAAAAGCCGCCGCGCGGAATCGGGTACGGTAGGTAAAGCGTGTATACGCGCGACATCCGGCTAATCAGAAAATGTAGGAGCGCGGGAGACTAATAGAGAGTGAAAAGGCATCGAATAAACAAACAGCGAGTGCTGAGCTTCGAGAGGGGAGCCAAAGCGGGGAAAGAGAGAGGGAGAGAGATAGATAGAGAGAGAGAGAGAGAGAGAGAGAGAGAGAGAGAAAGTAAGAGGGGGTGGCGGCTTGTGCAGGTAGAAGAGAAGGACGAGGATGGATGAAGGAAAGAGAGGGAGGATCGAAAGAGAGAGAAAGAGAGACAGTAAACGCGTGTAAACCGAGAGAGTACGCGAACGAGAAAACGACCGAGCGAGACGGATAGAAGGTGGCGAGGGTGAGATAGGGCTATTAGGGTTGGATGTAGGCGCCGCCCCGGCTATTAGAGGGTTGTTTCACCCCTACCTCAGCGGCCTGAAACGGCTGCTGCTGTATAGCGCGATGTGTGCGTCCCATCGTTCTCCTCCTTGTCCTTCCCCTCTCTATCTATACCTCTTTCTCTCTCTCTCTCTCTTTACCCCTCCGCCACCTTCTCGACGACGACTACAACGACAACGATGTCGACGACGACGACGACGACGACGACGACGACGACGATGATGGTGGCGCGCGATCACGGCTGCGTTTACGAACGCAGCTACGTTTGCGTTCTCTAGCCGAGAATCGTGTGCGGTAACACACGGAAAGCCCGATCTATATATACAATATGTACATACCAATGCAGTGATACATGTTGATATTACAGTGAGAGCGAGTAGATACTCGCGTTCGGAGAGACACGAACGTGTCGGCCGCGAAGCGTACGCGGAATACGCGTGGTCGGGGCTGAGTTTCCACGGCAACGGTGCTCGCTCACGGCTGCGAGAGAGATAAGGACAGAGATATAGATACCTTTAATGGGGTATCCTTGCCAAAGATACGACGTTTGCAAGCGAAAAACGAATCGCAAATACCGAAGAAAGAATGAATTATCGGGGGAGAGGGGTGGAGAGAGAGGGAGAGAGAGGGAGAGAGAGAGAGAGGGAGAGAGAGAGGGGGGGGGGAAGGAGGAGGGAGCACGTTACTTTTATTTCATTCATATTTTTCATTTTTCTCCTTATATTTTCATTTTATTCGTATATTTTTCTTTTCGCGATTTCGATCGGATACGTAATACCAAAGTTGATTTTGCTTAAAGATCTTAGGATATCGTGTCTGTACGTTGCACGACGCGGCCACATTGGAATGCTCGACGCGAGTACGACGCCCAGGGAGGAGTCTCTCGGAGGATGAAGAGAGATAGAGATACGTGGTTGGAAGGTGGAAACGAGAGGGCGAGAGGATAGGTGGTTGCCGTACCGACGACAGCTCGTCTAAATGCTAATAGCTTTATCGACTTCGAACTCGCCGAGTTTCGATTCTTCCCTCGTCTTTCCCTCTTCGTTTCCAGTTCTCCGCGTTCTATTCGTCTATTCCAGATGCTGACCTCCCTGTGTTAACCACCCCCTATGGGAGTTTTCGCAGTCTCGGTGCTACAGGAACGTAGTATTAGATTTCGTTCTTCCTCAATTCGACATCGTGATATCGTTTTTCCTTATCGTACGATATCTTTTGTCGTTTATGCAAATAGAAGAAATGTTTGCCAATAGTCGGATGTTACTAATAGCTGGCATACTTTTTTTCTCTCGAGTTTATTAGGTGTCTAAAAAGCCGAATATATTCGCAAGTACCCTTGCGTAGATTTTGCTCGATGGATCGCGTTATCGTTAATACGATAAAGAATGAACAGACTGGAGCACACGCACAGCGTGATACTTAGAGAACGAAGAGCGCATGGTCTTTGATCAGGATCTATTAAAAGGATTGGTCGTTCCATTGTGTGTCTGCTCTACGGTACGCGCCTATATTAGCCGGTATTTCGAATGAAATGCAAGCCTCGGCTAGCGAACCTCGACGTTTACGATATGCCCAGCCAATCACTCCAATAGATCTTGGTCCAGCGTTTTCGCTCGCTCGTTATCTCTTCCCGCTGTATACCACCCGCTATCGGCTATCTCTCTGAGCCCCGCCGATGTTGTTGGAAACCAATGATATTTCCGTAGAAACGAGTGACTCGCTCTTTTCAAAGAGAATGCTTTCACGAACACGCCACTTTTTCTTTCGTTTCTACAATGATCGCTCGTTATAAAATCTAAGAGTATCTTATAACGACGCACTTTCAATCTCCTCAGAAAATATCGATTCAAATTTCATTCGAATGAAATAAATGAAATCAAACGTTGTCACCTTTTCCAATTGGACTGGAAAATGATTGCCCGATCGATTACTCCGATTGGTTCGTTTTAGAAAAATTCGAAATTAAATCGATGGAGACCGACGAAGGAGGAGGCTTCGTCGTAGCTTTATCAAAAAAAAAAAAAAAAAAAAAAAAAAAAGAAAAAAAGAAACGTCCGATCGATGACGACGTTCGATAATGAACGCTCGTTTTAACAGATCATAACCGTTCGCATTTCGCAGTTCGGGATCGCGCGCTCTTTGAATCCGCTGTCCCAGCTGGGACCTTGCGATCGAGTAACTTTAATGGCTCCCGCTTCCACGCGCTATTCTCGACGTCATCGCGACGATATATTCCCTCCTATCCGCCAATTTCCTCCTTTTCCTATTCGTTGGATCGCAATTACGGAGCAAACTTTCAGAAACGACGTTCGTCCCTCTTTCTCTCTCTCTCTCTCTCTCTCTCTCTCATTTTTTCTCTGCTAAAAATAAAAAACCGTATCGTAGAGGGAATCGTTGGGAAGAGATTAATCGTGAAACTTGCTATAATTTGTCTAAGTGAGTGAGTGAGAGAGAGAGAGAGAGAGAGAGAGAGAGAGAGAGAGAGAGGGAGGGAGGTAGATATATTTAAATGTTCATAACAAGGTTGGACAAGTCCAAGAAGATTATAAACGATTTACGATCGATTCGATTAGATCCCATCTAACGTCTTTTCTTCTTCTTCTTCTACTTTTTTTTTGTTTGCATTATTTTACATTAGAAGCTAGTTTCAAACGAAAGCCTATCTTTTGCGAGGAAGCCGGATAAAAGGTGCCACTTGCGGAGCTAGCACTTTGCTCGAAACAACATCGTTCGGAACGTGTTGCATCGCGTGTCGATGTGAGTTATGTCGTCTAGGAGGAAGTCTCGAAACGTCGAAAATCTTAATCGTATTAATTTCAGGAATTAGTTGTAAAAACATTTCGTTATCTTTATAAACAGAAATAAAAAGAAGAAGAAGAAATGAAAGAGGAAGAAAGAACCGTGACATCTTTTGGCAAGCCACGAGAATACAAATATTTATATCGCTTATCTTCGCCCGACGTTACGGTACGTCTCGCTACGAGTTACCACGAGAATGAGAGAGAGAGAGAGAGAGAGAGAGAGAGAGAGAAGGAGAGAGAGGAAAATAAAGAGAGAGTAAGAGAGATAAAATAGAAGGCGTGCGGTAGTCTCTCGAGCGAAGGAGCGGTCGCGTGCCCACGAGGGTCGTTCTAATTACCGATAATAGTCGGCCAAAGAGAGAACGAGAGTCGACGATAGAGTGAGAGAAAGAGAGAAAAAGAGAGAGGAAGAGAGAGAAAAAGAAATAGAGAGGAAAAGGGAGAGATTACCAGCGCAGAAAAGGAAAGAGAAAAGCGCGGGAAGGGGTGCTGTTGGTGGTGCTTCTGCTTCTCTCGATGGGACCCATCGAAGAACCCTTCGGTTATTCTAAATAACAAAGGGCCGCCGGCACCCTCTCTACCGTATCCGCTTCCCCGGCAATCATTTACTCTTGCTGGAGGCCATCGCTCGTCACAATGGCCAAGTTATCCATCCACTCCGGCTACTTGCCCGGGAAACGACCACTGCCTCAGGCTTAGCCACTCTCGTCTTCGGCGTCGCTTTCGAGCGCCAAGGAGGACTCTCTCTTTCTCTCTCTCTCTCTCTCTCTCTCTCTCTCTCTGCTTCTCTTCTTTAGTGTTTCGTTACTTTGTTGCTTGCTTACCCGATCGCTCTCTCGTTAATCCTCGCGCTTTTAATCGAGATCGTTTCCTCCTCCAACGAGTATCGTCTACCTTCAACGCTTTCCGTCATCCAATTGGCTCCACCACCCTCAACCCTCACTTACTACTTCTTTTTATTTTATTTCCAACGTTCGCTGATCCTGCCTCGAGCATAGATACATAGATCGACCAACGAACAATTTTTTTTATGCTATTTTTCTGTTTTTTTTTTTTTTTGTTTTTTAATCAGACTCATCCTTCATCGCGTCGTTCAATGACTATCTCTTTTACCTGTGTTTCGTTTATCTTATTTCGTAACGCGTTAGACTCTTTTAACGTCCTTTAAATCTTTTCTTAACAAATTTCGAGGAATGGAATTTGTTTTCTTTTTTTTTCTTCTTCTTTTTTTTTTGTTAACGTTTCAAGAAAAAAATATTTATTTTCTCTCTCATTCTTCTACTTCTCTACTTCTCGTTTCTATAGAGGTTAGGATATATTTGAACGTTTAATTAGAATACATTTAGACGTGGAAGGAAGATGGGAATGACCAAAACAGTTGTCCAAGTTTATTATCAATCGTGTACGTCGTATAGAAAGACAGTGAAATCAGTAAACTATGGTGATTCGCGACAAGCGCTTCTTGTTTACGCACAACAATCGTTTATAGTTCGACGGCTTTGTTCTATTTCATAGCATTCCGTCTGGTACGCGCGCTTGATATTAGAAACCCTACGTTGTTTCTAAAGCTTCTTGAAACAGAACACAGTTGTATGTCTAGTTAAAGTCCTTGAGCCCTGAGTAGTCATCTGATGAGACTGAGTAGTCGTCTTTGATCTTTCAATTCTATGCTTTCAAATATTTTCTCGTAAGACGATTAAAAATTTATTATAAATCGATAAACGTAAGACGATTCTCGTGAATGGCTTGTAGGTTATATTTTTCAAATAATTTTCTTCTTTTTTTTTTTTTTTTTTTATTTTAACACGACGTCAACGATCCTTCTCTTTTTCAAACAAAAATTTGTCTCCTAATCGAATCTCTCTATTAATTCTTTTTTTCTTTCTATCTATCCCCGTTAGTACGGCTAAATGCGAGGTACTTGGATCGCATTGTCTCGAAGCGAAAACGCAGTTTACGCCGCATTCCCGAGTAAGCCGAAATACACAAGGGCCGGTCGAAACCGCGTTCACCAGGCATCGATAGAGTACCAACGATGCTAGAGTGCGGTTCGCTCTAGCGCGAAACTGATCTCTCTCACTCTCTTCTCCCCCTTCCTATTTCTCTCTCTCTCTCTTTCTCTCTCTCTCTCTTCGTATTGCGAATTACAGCAGTAAACTGCACTTTAGTACCACGTGGAACGGCTTAAGCGATATCGCAACGAAATCCAGTAAGCCCTTCAAATATTTACCGTTCTAATGAAGCGAACGCACACACCGACGTAAAAGCATATGCCCATTTCGCAAACGTGTATATTATCATTACGTTGCTACTAATACACCGATCTTTTAAATTCTCTTATGTACCAGTATACGAATAGTTTCTTGTCTTTTATCGTAATCGATTAATTTCAAATCTAACTATAAAAAAGTTAATAAAAAAATTAAATTCCTTTTTTCTTCTCTTCTCCTCTTTCCCTCTCTCTCTCTCTCTCTTTCTCTTACAAATGAAAAGATCAAAACAAATATATTCATGATTGCAAAAATCAAGGAAAAAAAGAAAAAGAAAGCAAAAGAAAGAGGATGAGAGAGGTATAGGGGAGAGAGAGAGAGAGAGAGAGAGAGAGAGGGGGAGAGAGAGAGAAAAGAGCCAAACCCCGCGAGATTTTTTTCGTAGGCTGATCGATCGACTCGCGGCATTATGGCGGACGATCGCGAAGGTACACTGAGTAGGAAAATACTGAATGCGGAGGATGGCTCGATTCCGCTTCCAAAGGATGGCCGAGGTGGGAGGAAAAGAGATGGATAGAGATAGGAAAAGAGAGAGAAAGAGAGAGAGAGCATTAAAAGGGCGAAAGAAGTCCCAGAAGGGATATTGTACCGGGCTTTACGCCGAGCTACAGATAGATGGATGGATGCTGTCGCACCTACGACACCCACGGCTCTCGTGGTTTTGCTTCGGTGAACCCACATGTCGTCGACGAGACCGGGAGAGCTCGAGGAAAGGGGAAACGAGACAGCGAGAGTGAGAGAGAGAGAGAGAGAGAGAGAGAGAGAGAGAGAGAGAGAGAGAGAGGGAGAGAGAGAAAGAGGGTAGACGAAAGAGACGGAAACAGGACTCCCGCCCCAAATGGACCATGTTGGAAACGTATAGTCTCGCTCTAATAGGAACCATCCGAGCGCCAAGTGGGTCTCGCGACCGCTTGTCACCCCGGAAAGCAACGAACGGGAACCAATGATTATGACCAACCGACTATTTCTCTCTCTCTCTCTCTCTCTCTCTCTTTCTATTTATCTCCCTCTTTCTCCTTTCTAAATCTCTCCATGATCCATTAACTCCCAATCGCTCTTGTCTCCTTTCGGTATTCTCTACTTTCGTACTAACGCGATCTAATCCTTCGAGAAAGAGGACGTCAATGACTTTATTCGGATACTTTTCTTTTTTTGTTGTTGTTTTTTTCTTTTTTTTCTTTTTTCTTTGTATTCAGATGTCTCGTTTATTTCGTTCGTTTTTTTTTCCCGTCTTCTTCTTTTTTTTTCCTTTTTTTTTTTTGCTTCTCCATCGGAGATCATGTTCACTTTGGTCTGCTCCTTTGTCATACTATATAAGACAGTCCGTGATATATACATATGAATATAAAATGTATGTACATATATAAGTTTTTTATTAAAGCACTTGATAAAAAATTTCTACAAAGCTTACTTTTGTAGTTTTCGTTCTATTAAAAAATTATTCGTTTTTAAATAGCGTCCAAATACTTGTTTCTTCTTTTTTTTTTCTTCTACTTTCTTTATACGCGTATAGACATATATGAATATTCATATATTCATATATATATATATATATACTCACTGAATATTCATCGGTCCTTTTATATGTAGCATATACACGGCGTTTTTCTATTCGCAAAAATTTCGCTTTTTCCATGGGAACGCATAAAGGATACGATATGATACGGCTCGTAGCATTTCAGAGTATCGCCCTCTCCCCCTTCTCTCCGCCCTTCTAGTATGTCTATCTTTTATTTATTTTCTATTTCTTTACTCTTTGTTTTCTATTATTTTTCCATTCTTCTTCCCTTTGATCCTGATCGTCATCGAAGATACTCCTTTCACTCGTCCATTTTTCTCTTCTTCTTGTTGCTGTCGTTATATTATTATTTTTTTCTTTTTTTAATCATTATTGGAGGGGCTCGAATTATTAAACGCATAAATTGGGAGAACGAGGGAATAACGTGGGTAAACTCGAAATGCGAGCCGACGACTTTCAAATTGCAAACGAAAAAGGCCCAACGAAGGAGAGAGAGAGAGAGAGAAAGGTAGAACGATATCGCACGCGTTTTCCTCGTTTCCGTGAAAAGAGATTCGTGCGCGCGCTCGCGGCTTAACAAGGCAAAGTTTTCGTTTCCGAAATGACGCCCCTGTGAAAAATCTGAATTTTTTTTCACTTTTTACTTTCCTCCCCTCCAGTCGACTACTTTTTGTTCCCTTTTGCTTTTATCTATTCTTTTTTCTTTTTTTTTTCAAACGAAACCGAATTCGACGTCTAACGGCGTTGTTCGTAAGATAAAAGACAAATCGAAAGGAAAGAGGAGAATGAGAACAAAAAACGAAAAAAAAAAAGGAAAAAAAAGAAGAAATATAGAATCGCGTAAAGAAGATCCAAACCTTGATCTAAGATGGTTCGAATCGAATTATCGTTTTTGTCTTTCTTATTTTTTCTTTCTTTCTTTTCTTTTTTTTGTTTTTATTTATTCTCTCCATTTTCCTTCTATTTTTCTTTTTTGTATTCGTCGTTGAACAATGTTCACCAGGTGAAGCACAATTTTGACGAGAAAAAGAGAGGAAAAGAGAGAAAGGGACAATAGTCGAATAGAACGGCAAAAAAAAGTGTCATTCGCGATGAAAACCAGAGGATATTCCTGCTTTCTCTCTCTCTCTCTCTCCCTCTCTCTCTCTCTCTCTCTCTTTCTTTCTTTTTCACCACACTCGCACACAATCTCTCGAAACTATTCGCGAAGCACTATCGGCCTCGTTTATGACGGAACTCGTCGTCAGCGGTGAGCTTACGCCCGAGCAAATTTTCCGAAATAAACCTCCCTTCGTTTCTCTCTCTCTCTCTCTCTCTCTCTCTCTCTCCCCCACTCACTCTCTCTTTTTCTGTTTCTCTTTATCTCTGTGACCAACGAAAAGTAACGTGAGAATATATCTTCGACAAATTGGCTCTTCCTTGGAAATATTTCTATTTTCCCTTCGGTCTCTATGATCACGAGCGACGATAACTTTGTCGATAAAACGACGATGCGAGGTTCTTTCCTCTTGTTCCCTCTCTCTCTCTCTCTCTCTCTCTCTCTCTCTCTCTCTCTCTCTCTCTGTCGCTTTCACGCTATCTCACTTTTTCCAGGATGAGCCCTGGTGATCTATAGGGCTATACCTGTACGAAAAGAGAATCAAATATTTTCCAGGCTTGGACGTACGAAAGCACTTACTACTCTTTACGGTATCACTGAAAGAAAGAGACGAGGGCAAAGAGAGAAAGAGAGAGAAAACATACGAAGTATAGGAACTTGCAGCATCCGTAACATGGTAGGAAGTAGCGAAAGGAGGCGGGAAAAGGAGGCGGGATGTGGTCGAGTTGGCGTCAGCACCAAAAGATAAAGAGAAAAAGAGAGAGAGAGAGAGAGAGAGAGAGAGAGAGAGAGAAAGAGAGCATCGGTAGTCACTCCCACGGATAGCTGCTGGCAGGAACGCGGCAACGGAGCTGCTGTTGGACAAGTTGTACCCTTCACAAGCGAATTAGAATGAATCGACCCTCGTCCTCTTCTTCCTCCATCCGAGCATAGTCTACTGTCTCTTCTTTTTAGATTTCATTCTTTCTTTTTTTTCTTTTACCTTTTTTTTCCCACCAAATCTTCACCCTCTCGGTAGCGAAGAAGATTTGCTTCCCAGCTTCGCTTCTCTTCCCCCTTTCTCTCTCTCTTTCTTAGCATCTTCACCGACGTCTCTCGAGTTATATAAAGTTTTTACGATTTTTCGAGCCCCAGTAAGGAGTGACAGCTATACCCGGTCCGCGAGAAGGAGAGAGAGAGAGAGAGAGAGAGAGAGAGAGAGATAAAGAGAGGGAAACGTTGGCATTTCCCCTGCGACCCTGCAACGACGAGGACGTTCGACCTAGCCGAGGGATAATCCCGTGTATCTTTCGGATAAGAGACCTATAAATTTGTTTGTCCTGTCACTGAGCTCGCTTTCCCTCCTACAACGGCACGAGCATTAAGGTGGCAAGCTCCAATCTGTTGTGGGTTTACCGTGGCCGCCGATATGGCTCCCGCGACGGATTCAAAGCCGCTGCTGCCGCCACCACCACCTCCACCTTCACCTCCTTCCTCTCAGCTTCCTCCCACCCTTCTTTCCATCCTTTCTCAAAGAGGAAGCACCTCCTTCACTCGACGAAAAGAGAGGGTGAATCGTAGAACGCGACCCTCCACGACCATATTCCCCTGGCTTACTCCGGATTCCGGGCAATTTCTCGATCCCCCGCCATCTTGGGCTTTGCAACGCTATATGCTACCTCGGGGGTCTTATCGAACTTGAAAATAACGCGACTATGTCTTCCCAAGTTCTTCTTCCACCATTACTGCTGCTGCTGCTGCTGCTGCTGCTGCTGCTGCTGCTGCTGCTGCTGCTGATAGTACTACTACGCGCGCGCGCGCGTTTACGTGTACGTCTACGTGTGCGTTTGTGTGTGCGAGCGCGTTAGACGTATCCTCGATCGACTCTAATTCTACTTTAGCACGCGATAAGAATATTTTTTTTTCTTTCTCGAAACGCCACCGACCACAGTTACTATCCTTTTCTTTCCTTTTTTTTTTTTTTTCTGTCTTCTTTTTATCCATTCTCAAAATTTTGCAAACACATTAATACATTCGATCTCAATTAACGAAACAATGATCTATTTGAGCATAATGTCTAAGCTCGATATCTATTTTTGTAACGTTGTTTAACAATTAGATTAGTTGTAAAACGGCATAGCGTCGTTATTGTTACACGATATACATATGTATATGTATGTGTTTATCGCGTATCGTTTCGCGATCCGCACGGCCAACACTTTCTCGATGACAATACAAAGCGATAACTTGGTGGAAATAACGGGCTCCGGGAAAGTTCCGAATGAAAACGGATATCGCAAAATGTAACTCGTTAAGTTAGTACTATGTCTCTCTCTCTCTCTCTCCTCCCCCCTCTCTCGCTCTTTTACCGAAAATGTTATTATCGGCATGCGTTGCCGGCGGGCGGCCTTGTTATTACCGCTATCGTTCCAATTCGTTGATAATGCTCGATGGAATACGTTGCTCGATATAACGTTGCTCGATATTAATCGCTTTTCGCTTCTGTGGATATACGATATTCGACGCGTACAACGTACAATACGTTCTACTCGCTAGCTCGCTCGCCCACTCTATACGACCACGACGCGTCCGCGTAAAATCGCGAACGAAAAGCGATTTCGCACGATTCCATGCAACGTTTATCTCTCTGGTTCGACTCTTACGATTTCAAATGATCGATCCATTTTGTACAATATAGAAAATGATAATAATAAAGGTGCCTATTTCAAAAGCAAAGTTCAAATTCTCATTAAATAATCATTTAAGGAGGCAAAGAATTTCAAGAAGTAGGGAGAGAGAGAGAGAGAGAGAGAGAGAGAAAGGGAAAAAGAGACAAAAAAGTGTCTCGTGCCGCGTTTATTTTCTCCGAGCTTTCCGAGAGTGAGCTTTCGAGCCGATACTCGATGGCTAATTGCACGTGCAAACGTCGCGCCTTTAATGCACTCGCTTCGTTCCCCGCAACGATGTACTTTCATGGAACTGTTCAGCCAATTCGAAGCACGATTCATTAATACCTGTCCTCTCCGGGGACCTTCCTGCGTGCAGAAGGAGGAGGAGCAGCAGCAGGAAGAGAAGGAAGAGAAGGAGGAGGAGGAGGAGGAGGTTGCTGGTATAGTCGTGGTAGTGAAAACGAGCACTAAAACGACCTCGTTAGAGAGAAGGCAGCATACAGAATGCGTTCGTCGTCATTCTCGTTCTCTGATTTTTACCGTTGTATCGGCTTCTCTCGTTATCAGAATCTATATATCCCTGCTTTTTTTGTTTGTTTTCAATTTACCTACCCTCCTCCCTCTTTCTCCTTCCCTCCGCGTCTTTTTATATTATTCTCTTTTTATTCACTCGTTTGCCTTTGCATCCCATCCGAAACCCAATTTTCTTTCGTCAGACGTCATATAATCGTCGAAGTTTCACATTGTCTCGACGACTCCTATCTCTTCCATCTCGAACAAGTACGAAGAGAAATTCTTTCCTCTTCTTAAGAGGAAAAAAAAGAAAAATAAAAAAAAAAAAAAAAAAAGAAACGCGATGCTGTCAAAGTGAATGATCATTTGTTCGTTTGTATTACTGTCGTGAAATGATACTCGGTGCAACGCGATTTCCCTCAAAACCAATTTTCGTATTAACGATCGAGTTGGAATAAAAGAGAAATAGAGAAAAAGAGCGTGGTAGAAGGAAACAATGAAATTTCAATGAAAGAAAGAATACCAGAGAAAAAGAGAGAAATTTCCGTTTAAATAGTACAACGAGCTTTTAATGAGAGTAAGTAGTTCAAACGTTACAGAGGGAGATTTGTAATTTTTTTCCAAGCGGCTTCGTGAAATGATAATTTGTTGAATTCGTTGATAACGATATTTCAATGAACATGTTCCTATCTTTTACATTCGCGTGATATTTTACTTTTATATATGTGTATATACATACATATACATATATATATATATATATATATATGTATCCTAGAACGATCTGTTTTAATTTTTTTCAACAAATAACGAAATAATAAAAAGACAAATAGACGTTCTACGAGCGCGCGCATTCGTTGATATAAAATTAGAGACTCGCAACTATTTGATTAATGATTTTGCGACATTCAGAAACAAATAAAAATAAAATTCAACACGATTGCGCCTAAATGTAGATCGCCGTGATACATGGATGCAAATATGGTACGAGTCATCTCACTGCTATCTGGCGACAGAAATATCGAATTGCGTTTACGTTTAAAGTCTGAAACGAAATAATATTATCATCTATCGATATATAGCTCTGCATATTGATATAGCTCTGCATATTGATAATCTTTTCCTTTGGAAAACTTTATAATATCGATATTACGTTCTTGTCGTCGGATGGTAATATCACTTTCTATCTATCTACGATAAAACAGAATGCTGATTTATCTACTCCCATTATGATATGAATGCTTTGTCGATAAAACTCCGCCGATAACATTATATCGACGAATTGCACAAAACTTGACCAACTACTGCCACCTACAATTTAAGAGAGATACACGAAGCAACCAATGATAACACGTGTTTGACTGATAAGCCATAGCTTGAAAGAAAAGCAAGAGAACTCTTATATCGTAAGTCGCTTGTAACGAGAACTTTTGTTCCACTTTAAACCGACTAGATCGCTAAAGTAGAATTGGGCATTGGAAATTTCATTCATAAATTTATTATTAATTAACGAAAATTTCATCTTGATTATCGTATAAAAAGTTGACCTTGTTAAGATAACGATAAACTAACGATTTCTATTTTTCGAAGGAGAAGACGAACGGATGAAGGTAAAAAGTAAAAGACGAAGAAAAATCAAAGTTTCGAGAAGAAGTCTCCTCGAAGGAAGTAACTATGACTCAAGTCATGCTCGATTGGAAGTACTTCGACTGCAAAACTGTCCGTACATAATTCCTCGGATTAAAGGGACACGTCCCAGAGGATGGAAGGTAACGGAGTACCCCAGGAGGAAGAAATTCGAGAGGCTTACGTACGCTCTTCGGTCTCGTTCATGGTAGATATCCAGCCGGAAAGGGTTCTTCTCGGTGTAAAGCCGAGAATCCCCAATATAAATGTCAACTTCGCTCTGACATCTCCTTCCCTTTCTTTTACCATTGCCTTCCTTCGTACTCCCTCTCTCTCTCTCTCTCTCTCTCTCTCTCTCTCCCCCTTTCTACCCCTCTTTCCCTCTTTCTCGAGCATTCTGTCATCGAGGTAGGGACCGAGGACTACTTTCGTTTCCTTCGACACGACGTTGTTACTCTTTCGGTATCGGTTTACTCTCCTTCACCCCTCTGTCTCGTTTACTCGTTTTATTCGAAAATTTTCAGTCCTCTCCATCTCTTTCAAGTGGCTACACCTATACAAGGGAGCTAGCTATGCGAAGGGGCCACTTCCCTATTGTGACATCCCCTTTTCGATCTTTTTCGTCTTTCTCTCTCTCTCCCCCCCCCTCTCTCTTTCTCTCTCTTTCAATTTATCTCCTTCTCTTTCATTCTCGGCTTTTCTCCTGAAACAACAAACAAAGTAGACGAAGGCGGAAACGCAAGTAGCACGCCGGCTGCGTAATCGCGGACGATCTTTGAGCAGGAAGTGAGAAGGCAATTTGGGCGAACCGCACACCACCGACCACCAGGGGTTGGGTCCAGTGGATAACGAACGACTCGCCGGGAGGTAATTAACGGTGTTTTCCATCCCCCGGAGTAATGCTCCTCGTTAGGAAGGTTCCCACTCGTAGACTATCTCGCGAACGGGGGCTGCAAGAGACTCTTCCTAAAGCGTAGGAAAACTTATATGCTTTCTCTATGCGTATCTTGGACGAGTCCAAGAAGTAACTTTCCTACCTTAAGCCTTCCTTCCTTCCAAGCATTTACTTTCAATGGACTCTTAGATATAGCTAAAACTAGCCAGAACGATTGACGACGACTTTCCATATTGTCATCGATATTTCGTTTTTCTTTTTAACTACGTCAACGCGATAAATTTTGAAAACTGGTTTTACCCTTAAAGATCTTACAACTCGAGAACGTTCTACTGAAACGGTAAATGACCTATTCTATGGGGTAAGGCGAGAATCAAGGTCTTTGCGGTCAGCCCTGAGAAGGAAGATTTTTCACGAGTATCCCAGGTTCTACTACATGTAAACTCTAGACGATGAGCCAGTACCACGTGAGGTCGAAATCCTTAGGTAATTCAGACACAGTCGTACGAATAAGCTTGTAAACGTCATCCGTGTGCGCGCGTCTCTGTGCATGTACGAGTGAGCGCGCTCGCGCGTGTGTACGTGTGTGTGTGTGTGTGTGTGTGTGTGTGTGTGTGTGTATTCATGCGGACACGCCTACCAAACGCCACGACTGCGGCGGAACGCGGCCAGAGAGTTGCCTCGCTCCGGTAAATAATGCAAGCCGGGGTAATGGCGCTATCTCTGCGCATCTTTTATTAAACGTTCGCTTCACCACCCCCAAGCAGCCTACCCCCGTCTCCTCCTACCATCACCCACCACCAGTCAGTCCACCCCTCCCCCACCGACGTTTTCTCCTTGCCGCCTCATTCACCATCCTCGCTCCACCCTCGCAATATCTACCACCAAATCTACCACCCTACCTAACGCTATCGTGTTACCTGACTGCTCTCTTCGTAGACTCGGAATCTTCCGGTGACCTGCCCCTCCCTCTTGTCGTTCATTCTTTTATCATAGCTGTCGGAATACACAGGATTTTTTATTTTTTAAGTTACATAATCTTCTAACACGGTATATATAAATACATATACCTCGTGTCACTTAAATCAAGATTTACTATGTTGATTTTCTTATCATGAAGAGAGAGAAAGAAAGAGGGAGAGAGAGAGAGAGAGAGAGAGAGAGAGAGAGAGAGAGAGAGAAAGAGAATGGAAGAGAGAGTATAAAAAGACGTGGAAAGGGTGCGAACGTACGGACCCTTTCGATTTTCTCGCTGTGCTGATTTCAATTAGCATTATTATTAGAGTCGACGTCGAACCTGCCGATAAACGTCGTCGATTCTCTTCATCATAGACGTATACGTTCACGCACACGTATACTAAAGCACTCCTATATAAGGGTAAAGAGTGAGCGAACGAGCAAACGAGCGATAGAGAAAGGACGACACAACATGCATGTACGGGCACGATTAAACGCGCAGGTCTCACGCGCGCGCACACAGACGAACGAGGAGAACCCCTCCCTCTCCTTTCCTCCCCTCCCCTCTCCCTAGGAGCTCGACTGACGCTTTGCTAGGGGGTGTTTGAAAGCGGTGAAATCAATGCCTCTGTTTGCACTGTTGAGGTCGAACCGAATTCCGTTCCTGCCTGCTGCCACTGCCTACCGTCGTGCTACGTGCTGTCCATGTCTCTCTCTCTCTCTCTCTCTCTCTCTCTCTTTCTCTCTCTCTCTCTCTCTCTTCGTTTAAATGTATGAGCTTGTGTAGTATGCGGTTGCGAGTGTTAGATCGTCTACTACAGGCAGACGAAACACTGTAGTCATTTTGACTAGTTTCGACTAGCTAAGGTGAATACCGACGAAACGAAAGGACAACTACTTTATCGACATATACGTAAGATTTACGAGATAAGATCTGTTTTTTTACCTCGATCTTAAAAAGATTACTTCAAATTCGAGAAGATATATATATATATAAGGATATATATATATGTGTGTGTGTGTTTATTTATAAAGATGTATATTAAAAAAATTTAAATACATACATTGCAGATATCTTCATTATCGATATCGTAATGAAAAAGGAAGAAAAAAAAGAAAAAAGAAAAAGCCACATGAGATATGACGAGTATCCTGGGAAGAAAAAAAAGAAAAAGAAGAAAATGAAGCTTCTCGAAAGAGTTAACGGATAAAGATACGTGGAACGACGAGGAAGAGAAAGAGACGGAAGAATAGATATAGGAAGGTAGAAGAGAGAAAGAACGATAGTGGGAGAGAAAGAGAAAGACAGAAGAGGATAGAGCGGCACGGACGCAAAAGATAACGGGCCGCGGTCGATCGATCGATTCGCGGAGGCTTTTGTTCGTCTCCGAAGCCCCGGGGTCTGCTGCTATCCGATTTAACTACGAGACAGGAGCACTCGGTGCCGTCGTATCGAGGAGGTGGAGGCAATCGTCCCGGTAAGAAGCACGATGGCTTTATCTCGCGTCGGCTTAAGCCAAAGTGCATCGGATATATCCTATAGCGAGTGAGAACGAAGGGCTGTCTCCTTGGTATAGGGGTGCTTTCAAGGACGAAGTACGAAGGAGATCGAAAGGAGAGAATGAAGGAAGGAAGAAAGTGGGAGAGGGACGTCGAGCTTACGCGAGTACGCTTAATATACCTGGTACAACGATCGGTGAGCTTGGATGGGCGAAGGGTCAGAGGGCACGAACGCGACGGCTATTGAGCTATTACACGCTTAAACGGGCCGACCCGATTCCCTCGACGTGTACGTACCCTCGACCTCGAATCACCCGCGGCTAAAATACATGAGAAAGAGAGAGGGAGAGAGAGAGAGAGAGAGAGAGAGAGAGAGAAAACTGGAAAGCCTCAGGAGATCGGTGAACAGCCTGTTTGCGTGTTACTGAAGAAAAAGGTCAATGAACTTTGCCTTAGAGGTATACTTTTAATTGCTGAATTATGAGCGAGAAAGTTAATGTCGCTTTTTCTTTCTTTTCCTTTTTTTTCCTCCTTTATTTTTCTTCAAGAGGACTATCTTATCTCTCTGGTAATTTTCTTCTCAAATGAGATGATTCCTTTGATAAGTTCGATGATTTAGTTTGATAAGGATTGGAGTTTGCCCGTTGGATTAACGAACGTTCAAATGTGTTCGATGGACGGACGGATAAGTTAAATCCTCCTAATGAATTTGTTATGTAGCACTTTGTGGGAAAAGCGATGAGTAAAAAAAATTAATCGGTATGACTTTTCTTGACTAAAGTTTTACGCGAGATACCATACGCGATTAAAGTCATTAAATTTGTCAATATTCTCCCTATCGTTTTTGATAATAGTCAAAGATATGCTTTGTTAATTTAATAAAAAAAAAAAAAAGAAAAAAAAAAAAGGAAAAAGAAAAAAGAAGGAAAGAGAGAGAGAGAGAGAGAGAGAGAGAGAGAGAGAGAGAGAGATAAAAAAAGAGTACGGCTTTAATTGCACGAGCGTTAACGAGATCGCGATTATCTTTTCAAGCGTTTCTGATTTAATTGAAAATATCGGTAGGATCGAAATCTGGTGTTGCCTTTGCCGCCATTAATACGCGAAACGCAACGCAATTTTCTCCATTAATCGACGCGACGGTAAGTAATCGAGCGGGCTTTTAAACGGTCAACGTATTAATGGCAATTTGGGAAAATTGTTTGGCTCGTGTAAGTATCTATCCTCGTATTCTTTCTTTCTTTCATTCTTTTTTTTTTTTTTCTTCTCCTTTTTATTTCCTTTTTTTCGTCTTTTACGTAATGTAAAAGTCGTTCCGACGTATTTCCAGGGTTACGTCTCAATGTCGCCTTGCTTCCACCCAAGCTATCTCGAATTATATCGAGAAGATAATGGAAGAAGAAGAAGCGGATCGTGGTTGGCAATCGCGAGCTTACGCCACTGTCAGAGCCTCGGAACGTAGGGAGTGCGAGTGTCGCGAGCGGGGCTTGGTTATTTCACGGTCCACTCGCTCCACTCGCACCCCTTACGGACGGTGACGGGCCCCTTTCGAAATCCACCCCTAAGAATTAATTCGAGAGAATCGTCCGGCGAGCGACACCCACCTCCAATTTCTTCTTCTCCTCCGCCACACCACCGTCGCCTCCACCTCCATCATCTCCACCTCTACCTTCCCTTTTTCTCTTCTCCCACGGATCAGTCGGAGATTCGCCTCTCCCTTCAAATCTTCCATCGTTTCTTCTGCTTCTTTCACACCAACGCTTCCGACTACCCCTCCTGTTTTTCGAGATAAAGAAAGAAAGAAAGAAAGGGAAGAAAAAAGAAAGTAAGAAAGAAAGAAGCAGCAGACTGATACCCGGTGTCTTATTGTCTGGATAAAATTCTTAATATATACTTACCTAAGTGTATCTCTTCTGTTAACGTTAGTAGGACAAAGAAAACTTAGAAGGAGATTATAGAGAAGTGTTGCACGTGTTGAAAGTACGAAGAGGAGGAGGAGGAGGTGGAAGAAGAAGAAGAAGAATAAGAAGAAGAAGAAGAAGAAGAAGTAGTAGAAGAAGAAAAAGAAAAGAAGGAGACACCTTCTAAATTTAGCATCAAAGAGGAGCACGAGCAATTTTCCGTCGATCGAACTTGGCCAGCTCGGAGAGAGTCGAACAAGCATGCCTTGTCCTCTTCGAGCCACGCGCGAGAACGCGTGTGCCGCTTCAAAGAGGAATCTTACGAGAAGTTCCTTCTTCTCCTTCGTCATCTTCTTCTTCTTCTTCTTTGTCTTCATCTTCCTCGTCATCCGGCCGTCTAATGGCCGAGCACGTTTAACGCAACTTTTTCTTCTTCCTGTCGTTCCTTGAAAGGGGGAGTCCCATCTCTATCTTTCTCTGTCTTTATCCTCTCTAAAGCTTAACTTTATCTAATCAAAGGAAATAATACTGATATCCCTATGGGCAAAACTTTTTCAACTAATCGATCAAGATACGGAACAGTAGTAGAAAACATCGATCTTATCAATTAATTCTCTAATACTC